>NW_024412417.1:43309731-43366730 GCF_014898765.1 Herpailurus yagouaroundi | reverse complement strand
GGAAGGAAGGAAGGAAGGAAGGAAGGAAGGAAGGAAGGAAGGAAGGAGAAAGAAAGAAAGAAAGGGAAAGAAATCAATACTATATAGTTAATTTGATTCAAGTTTAACTTTTTTGGCAAGAATACTTCATGTGTTGTGCTACATACAAACATCAGCAATCATAAAATCTTTTGCTATCCCAGTTTTAATGAAGCTGTAATTTATCAGTGGTCTCAGAATCTCAGGAGACTGAAAGATGACTCAGTTGAGAAGCTGGATACTTTAATTTTTAACAAATATTTCCTCTAATGATTTTATCCATTGGTATCTGTTGCCTTGCAGGCTAAATGGCAATAAGGTGGTTTTACTCAGTCTGTAATTCCTTCTGCTTTTATTACCAGTAATTGTTGTATATAGAACCAACCCTCATCAACCATAGTTATTTAGTGAAATTTGCATTTATCAAAAGAAAGTAGGATAAGTGTTTAATGTTTTCTCTTTAATTGCCAATTTGCTGAATAAGAGGAGTCTATTTTATCTTCAGTGATATGCATACATAGCAAGACTTGATTTGTGAATATTTTGTTAGGAATCTTTGCATATATATTCATGGAAGGTATGGTCTATAGTTTTATCTGTGTGTGTGTGTGTGTGTGTGTGTGTGTGTGTGTGTGTGTGTGTAGTTTCTTTGTCAGGTTTTGGTGTAAGACTTATACCTGCCTCATAAAACAAGATGCAAAGCACTCTCACCGCTATTATTTTCTAAAAGAGTTTGTATAAGTTTTTTTTTTTTTATTTTAGTATTTGAAAGTAATCACTAGTGAAACCATGGACTTAGGGGGTTTTAAATTAAAAATCAATTTTCAAAATTTGGCAATCTTAAATTTCTTCATTATTTAAGTTCTACATCACTTCTTTCTGCTTCTATCTTCATTAATTCCTCTGTTTCATTTTGTATTTACTTTGCTCATCTTTTTTTTTTTTTTTTTTTTAACATTTTATTTTATTTTTGGGACAGAGAGAGACAGAGCATGAATGGGGGAGGGGCAGAGAGAGAGGGAGACACAGAATTGGAAACAGGCTCCAGGCTCTGAGCCATCAGCCCAGAGCCCGATGCGGGGCTCGAACTCACGGAGCGCGAGATCGTGACCTGGCTGAAGTCGGACGCTTAACCGACTGCGCCACCCAGGCGCCCCTCTTTGCTCATCTTTATCTAGACTCTTAGAAAGGAATTTTAGGTTTAGATTTTTTACAGTTTGCTTTCCAGAATACTGCCATAAAATCTGTATTTTTTTTGCACTGAGCACCGATTTATTTACATTCTATAAGTTTTGATGTTTTAGTTTTAATATCACTAATTTTAAAATATTTTAAAGTTTCTAGTGTGATCTCTGCTTTGACCCATGAATTGCTTAAACATGTTAAATTTCCAAATATTGGGTGGGGGCTTCTATATTCTCCTTTAAAAACTTATTTTCAGTTATTTCAGTATTGTTTTAGGATACTATTTTATCAGTTTTCTTTTTGGCTATAACTTCTTGCATTTTCAGTGATTGTCCAAAGCAATGCAACATCAGGGATAACATTTAAACACTAAACATAAAATATAGGAGCCAGGGAATACAGAGGTGGATTTACCACCCTCCCTCTCCTTTATACCAAATCTGTCATATCACTTACACTGATATATACAAGACAATCCACAAGACAATGTTTGTCTTTGGATTTCAACTTTGTATTTTGAAAACATTGAGAGATAACCCTTTTATATTCACCCACTACCTATTTACCTTTGACAGGACTCTGGATTTCTTCTGACAGTTGAAGATTCCATTTATATAGTTCTCTTCAGGCTGAAAAACTTCCTTTAGCATTTCAAATAGTATAGGTCTGCTGGTAGCTAATCCCCTGTGTTCCATTTATTAGTTATGTCTTTATTTTGCCTTTATTATTAAAGAACTTTGACACTACTGTTTTTTTTTTTTTTTCATTGAGAGAACTTTTCCTTGTTCCATTTTAGATTGTGATTTCAATCTCTTCAGCCTCGTTCCTGATGAGAAGTCATGGCCATTCACACCAGTGCTCCCTAAGAAAAGGTTCACCTTTCTCTCAATCCTTGTAAAAGTTAACTTTCATCTTTAACAATGTGATTATGTTATTCCTAGCTTTGAATTTCACTTCCCTAGGCTTTATTAAACTTTTGAATCTTTTTTTTTTAATTTTTTAATGTTTATTTATTTTTGAGACAGAGAGAGACAGAGCATGAATGGGGGAGGGGCAGAGAGAGAGGGAGACACAGAATCGGAAACAGGCTCCAGGCTCTGAGCTGTCAGCACAGAGCCCAACGTGGGTCTTGAACTCACAGACCACGAGATCATGACCTGAGCCGAAGTCAGATGCTTAACCAACCGAGCCACCCAGGCGCCCCATAAACTTTTTGAATCTTTAAATTTATATGCTTTACTAAGCTGGGGAACCTTGGGAGCATTAGTTCTTATAAAAAAATGTTCCTACCCATTCTTAACTCTTTCTTTCTGGGACTCCAATAACATGTGTGTTAAATTTTTGATAATGTTCCACACAGTGCTTTGAAGGATACTACACTTGTTCTTAGTTCTTCTGACTGTGTAGTTTCTCTTGGACTTTCTTCAAGTTTGCTGGTTCTTTCATTTTCCATCTGTTGATAACCTCATGCAAACAGTGTATCTTTTTCTTTTGTCTATAAAAAATTCAGATATAGTGCTTTTCATTTTTAGAAATTCCATTTAAGTATTTTTTATAGTTTACATTTTCCTGCTAATATTTATTACTTGTTGATTCACTATGATCATACTTTGAGAATAGTTATAATAGCTGTTTTTAAATCATTTACTCATTCCTTCCTCTGAGTCATTTCAGGGTTCATCTTCATTTCTTGTCTTGTCACTTACATATGGGTCATGGTTCTTTTTTAAAATATACCTAATCATTTGGATAACTTAAAATTGTATCCTGGCCTTTGTGAATGATATATTTTAGATTTCCTTATGTTCCTTTCAGCAGTATTATTTTTGTTTTGTTTTGTTTCCTTCCTTAGCAGTCAGTGAATGTGGTTGAACTCAAATTCCAATGTCTTCACTACTATAATCAGCTGTAGCTGAAATATTCATGTTAACCTGAACTGGGATGCCTGGCATCTACAGAACACATGAGTAGCTGTGAGAGTCAGCCAAAGATTTGGGCAGAGACTCTGTGCAGAATTGCTAGCCTCATCTCTTTAGCTCTCCCATTTCCACAATATTTCCACACACTTCCCAGCTGTTGCAGTTGCCTAGAACTCTGCCCAATGGCTTTTTAGAAAAGAAAGACTTTAAATTTCTCTCCAAGTTCCAGGTATCCCTCATGCCTCCAGTAGAGACTACCGTCAGTGAAAAAGTTATAAATATAGCTGTTCCCCTTTCAAGTTGAGGGAGTCATCTAGATTCTGCTTGCTTTGGTCACTCCTAAGCGCATTTCATTAGTTGTTATTTATGTTTCAAGAGTGTCTAGTTATCTGCATGGTAATTAACTCACGAGGAGATACTCTATGCTACCAGATGTGAAAGCTGTCTATGTAGTTTCAATTTGCATTTTCCTAATATTAGCAAAACAAAAACACAACACTTCTTTATGTTCAACAGCAAATGTATTTACCCTTCTGTGGACTATCTGCTCCTATATTGCCCATTTGCCAATCTGGTGGTTGGTCTTCCTTTACTTTGTAGGAGCTATTTACATATTAGTGAGGCAGTCCTGAATTTATTGCATCTTATTTTAAATCTTTGCTTGTTTTAGGATTTCGAGTGAAAGACATTTAACAAACGTAAATTAAATGAATGAACACATAAGTATATTTACTTTTTCAGTTAACAGAAATATCTTAGAAAGCTTAATGGGGAAGGTCCATAGACCTTTATTAGATAGTTGTAATCCTGACAGTAAAATGCAATGCAATTTATTGTTGAACTGGAATTCTGGGGTGTTTTCTTTTGGTTAAATATCACAGAATTACTATTTTATTTATATAATAGATATATAATCTGAGACTTGACATGGTTGAAAATTGAAATTGAGGCTTTGACTTTCTAGTTGACCATGAATACAGTGCTTATCATTTTTCTTGTATGAGTTTGCATCTCATTTTCTAATTTCTTAAAGTGGGGATCTTGGAGGAAAAAACATCTAATTTATGTCCATAATAAGTCCGCACTTAGCAATAATTTACCAGTGGAGACTTTGTCCTTTCTTTTAGATTTGTTTTCATAATCATGCTTTCATCATTTCCAATGAGGTGCCAATTACATATGCAAATTAACTGGAGCAGACTTTAAAGAATTTCTATATTAAAATTGCAATGGCAATCTTATGATTTTACAAGATGGATGTGATTCATGCAAACTATTAACAAGAGGCTCATACCTGGTGCTGTTATTTTTATGAACTTGTATATCTGCTTTTTCAAAAGCAATTTATAAGTAGAGTTTTGAATCTTATAGAGAAGTTTGGAAACTGCCCACTTTTGTCTTTTATAAGGCCACACACCTGCTGCTATAATTAGGCTACCAAATATCCTAAAATATAGTGTTCTGATTACTAGCCATAAACTGAGCATTGAATATACTACTTCTACTCATTCATAATATGTTAACCTATAGTGCAATGGACCTCTTTGAATATAACTTTGCCCCTTCTATCTTTCAGTCTATGAAAGAATACTGATGAAGTTGCTTGCCACCTCTCTTAACTAGTATTGACCCCCAGCTAGCTAAATCACACCTTAAAATGGTTCTTTCCCAACTGACTCCAGACCTGCTGAAGAATCCATCAATTGAGTTTATTTGCTTTCTTACATAAAGAAAGAGGACTTTTTTCGTGAACTGAATACCTTGAGATCAAACAGTCAATGTGGGACTTGATTCCAGATGTTTCTGCTTGTAATTCAGGATACTTACATGGCAGACATTTGCAAGTTAGTTTTATTAGATCTGATTACCAAAGAGGTATTCTCTAGTGTCTAAGCTTATTCACATCCTCAAGGAGCTTGGAATGTGAATTAAAAAGTAAGACTTATACAGAAAAATAACTAATAAATTATAGAGTATTGATGTTTTCTTATTTTTTTTTAATATTTTTGATTTTTGAGAGAGAAAGAGTGTGAGCAGGGGAGAGGCAGAGAAAGAGGGAGGCACAGAATCCAAAGCAGGTTCCAGGTTCTGAGCTGACAGCACAGAGCCCAACGCGGGGCTCGAACCCTCAAACAGTGAGATCATGACCTGAGCCAAAGTTGGACGCTTAACCGACTAAGCCACCCAGATGCCCCTGTTGAAGTTTCTTAAAGCACATTCTACCTATGTGCTAAGTGAAATGTTACATTTAATTTTTTTTCAAATATATCCCAAAACTTGACAAATGTGTAAACTTGATTTTCTTTTGTCTAAAAGCAGGCAATTTCAGTGTTGTGCTGAAAAGAATCGGATAACTCGTGGAGGTTGGTTTGCTTTTAAGCGTCATGTAGATAAGGTAACTTGCTGTTAGAAGTGAGAGGTTTAGGGTGGCTTCTAACCAGAACCGGGGAATTATTTGTGTTTATATAAAGGAAGTACTAGGGGCACCAGGGTGGTTCAGTCAGTTAAGTGGCCGACTTCGGCTCAGGTCATGATCTCGCGGTCCTCGAGTTCGAGCCCTGCGTGGGGCTCTGTCCTGATAGCTTGGAGCCTGGAGCCTGCTTCTGTTTTTGTGTCTCCCTCTCTCTCTGCCCCTCCCCCATTCACGCTCTGTCTCTCTCTGCCTTTCAAAAATGAATAAATGTTAAATTTTTTTTTAAAAGGAAGTACTAGCCATGCAGGAAAGGGATCTGCTCAAAGATCAAAGCAACACCACAACGTTAACTATCAAATAATAGGTGGCATAACTGTGTATGAGAAAACTATAGATACTGAAGGATATTTTTTTACTTGGTAGTAATTACATCTGAACAATGCTATTGAGATATCTTTGACATATAAAAATTGTATATATTTAAAGTGTACAATCGTGATGTTTTGATATATGTATGCATTGTGAAAAGAGCACCACAATCAAAATAAATAACACATCAACACCTCTACATAGTTACCATTTGTGTGCATGAGGTGAGCAGATTCAATTCAATTGAACAAGTTTCAAGGATAAAGTACAATAACGTCAACTATTGCTGCCATGCCATAAATTAGATCTCTAGAACTCATTTATTTTTCATAACTGAAATTTTGCACCCTTTGACCAACATCTCATTTCCTCCTCCCTCCCCTCCCTGTCACTGCTGGCAATTAGCATTCTACTCTTGGCTTCTATGAGTTAGACTATTTTAGATTTAGCATATAAGTGAGATCATACAGTATTTGTCTTTCTGTGTCTGGCCTACTTCTCCTACCATAATGTCTTCCCGGGTTCATCCACGTTCATGCAAATGACGAGCTTTCTTTCCTTTCCTTTCCTTTCCTTTTCTTTCTTTCTTTCTTTTTCTTTCTTTCTTTCTTTCTTCCTTTCTTTCTTTTTCTTTCTCTTTCTTTCTTTCTTTCTTTCTTTCTTTCTTTCTTTCTTTCTTTCTTTCTCTTTCTTCCTTCCTTCCTTCCTTCCTTCCTTTTTTTAAAGCAAATGTATTATTTTTATTTTTATTTTTAGTCGTTAAGTAACTTTTCCTTTTTTCCTTCTTCCTTCCTTCCTTCTTTTCTATCGTAAGAGTACTCTTAATCCCCATCACCTGTTTCTCCCATCCCTCATCCCCCTCCCCTCTGGTAACCATCAGTTTGCTCTCTACAGTTAAGAGTCTGATTTTTTGGTTGTCAGTCTCTCTCTCTTTCTCTTTCATTTCCTTGTTTATTTTGTTTCTTAAATTACACATATGAATGAGTTCATATACTATTTGTGTTCCTCTGACTGACTCATTTAACATTATACTCTCTAGCTCTATCCATGTGGCTGCAAATGGCAAGATTTCCTTGCTTTTTAAGGATGAATATATAACTATGAACATATAACTATATAACTCCATTATGGAGTTCTATATATATATATATATATATACACACACACACACACACACACACACACACACACAGGCTACTGTGAATAATGCTACAATTAATACAGGAGTTTAAGATGCATATTTGATCTCCTTTGGATATATATACCCAGAAGTGGGATTGCCGGATCATGTGGCACTTTCATTTTTAAGTTTCTGAGGAATCTCCGTACCGTTTCCCGTAATGGCTCTACCGATTTATATGCCCACCAACCGTGTAGGACAAGTTCCCTTTCTCTTCCTCCTCACTGATACTTGTTATCATTTTTCTTTTTGATAACCGACATTCCAACAGGTGTGATGTGATAGATCATTATGGTTTTGACACATTTCCCTGATGATTAATGATGTTGAGCACCTTTTCAAGTACTTGTTGGTCATTTGTACATCTTCTTTTGAAAAATGTCTGTTCAGGCCTTCTGTCCATTTTTTAATTGGTTGTTTTGTAGTTATTGAGCTGTATGTGTTCCTCAGATATTTTGGATATTACTCCTTATCAAGTACATGGTATGAAAATATTTTCTTCCATCACATAGCATGCTTTCTCACTCTGTCGGTATTTCCTTTGTTAAACAGAAGCTTTTTAGTTTGATGCAATCTCACTTGTCTAGTTTTGCTTTGTCACCTGTACTTTTGTTGTCATGACAAAAAATTATTGCCAAGATCAATGTCAAGAATCTTTTCCCTTATGTTTTTATAGTAGTTTTACCATTTCAGGTCTTACATTTAAATATTTAATACATTTTGGATTGATTTTTATAGTTTGCTGTCATGTAAGTGATTATTCAGTTCCCTCAACACTATTTATTGAAAAGAAACTATTCTTTCCACATTGTGTGTTCTTGGAACCTTTGCTGGAGGGGAGTTCTGTAATGTGTGGATTTATTTCTAGAATCTCCATTATGTTAAATTGGTTTATGTGTCTGTTTCTATGCCAGTACCACTCTGTTTTGATTATTATAGCTTTGTAGTATATTCTGAAATGAGGAAGAGTATTACTTCTAGGTTTATTCTTTTTTTAAATAAAAATTCTAAAAATGTTTATTTACTTTTGAGAGAGACAGAGACAGAGAGACACGGCTTGAGCAGGGGAGGGGCAGAGAGAGAGAGAGACACAGACTCTGAAGCAGGCTCCAGGCTCTGAACTGTCAGTACAGAGCCCAAGGAGGCAATGGAACACATGAGCCACGAGATCATGACCTGAGCCAAAGTCGGATGCTTCACCGACTGAGCCACCCAGATGATCCTAGGTTTATTCTTCTTATTGAAGATTGTTTTGGTTATTTAGGGTCTTTTGTTGTTCTATATACTCTTAGGATTGCTTTTTCTATCTGTGTTAAGAATGCCATTGGGATTTTGATAGAGACTGCACTGAATCTGCAGTCTCTATAGTATAGACATTTGGGTAGTATAGACATTTTGGAAATATTAATTCTTCCGATCCATGATTACAGGGTGTCTTCCCAGTAACTGTGTCTTCTTTAGTTTCCTTCATCAATGTTTTATAGTGTCCAGTGCATAAGTCCTGTAACGCTTTGGTTAAGGGTTTTTCCTAAGTATCTCTTTTTCTCTTATGCTATTGTAAATGGGATTGCTTTCTTAATTTCCTTCTTTAGATAATTCATTTTTAGTGCATAGAAATGCCACTGAAAGAACAAAGCAAAAATAAATAAAATAAAGGATAGAAAAACAGTGGTAAAAATCACAAAACTAATAGTCTTTTAAAAATATAAGCAATGTTGACAAATCTTTAGCTAGGCTAACAAGGAAAAAAGACACAATATTCAAATAAATAAAGTCAGAAATGGAAGTGAAGACCTTATAACAATAACTCAGAAATAAAAAGGATCATAAAAGACTATTTTGAACAAATCTGTGCCAACAAACTGTATAACCAAGAAGAAATACATAAATTCTTAGAAGCATACAACTTACCAAAGATGAACCACAGAGAAACAGACATCCAGAGTAGACCAATAAAAAATAAATTAATAATCAAAACACCTCCCAACCAAGAAAAGCTCAAACCAGATGGCTTCACAAGTGAATTTTACCAAACATTTAAAGAAGAATTAATACTAAATACTTTTTATGCTCTTCCAAAAAATAGAGGATACTCCAAAATCATTTTATGAGCCTAGCATCACCCTGATAACAAAGTCACACACAGATATCACATGAAAAGAATACTACAAGCCAATATCCCTAACAAATATAGATGCAAAAATCTGCAATAAAATACTAGAAACCAAATCCAATAGCACATAAAATGATTATATATACCAGGTAATTGAGATTTATCCTAGGGATGCATATACAGTTCAACATACACAAAGAGGTCAATGTAATACATTAACAAAAGGAAAGATTAGGGATGCTGAGCTGGCTCACTTGGCTAAGTGTCTTACTCTTGGTTTCAGCTCAGGTCATGATCTCACAATTTGTAAGTTCAAGCCCCATGTCAGGCTCTGCACTGTCACTGAGGAGTTTGCTTGGGATTCTCTCTCAGCCTCTGTCTCTGCCTCTCCTCCACTCACACTTTGTCAATTTCTAAAAAAATAAATAAATAAACTTAAAAAATATATTTGAGATCTTAAAAAGTATTTTTTAAAAAAGAAAGATTAAAACCTACATGATCATCATCTCAGTAGGAACAGAAGAAGCATTTGAAAAAGTTCAGCATCCATTCCTGATAAAAACTCTCAATAAGTAAGTATACCAGGAACTTACTTCAACATAATTAAGGCCATTCATTAAAAGCACACAGTTCATATTATAATCAATAAAGAAAAACATAAAACTCTAAGATCTGGTATAAAGCAAATGTGCTCACTCTCACCACTTCTATTCAACACATCTTGGAAGTTCTCTGTTTACAGATGACATAATTATAGATGTAGAAAACCCTAAAGACTCAACAACAACAGGAAAAATTGTTAGAATAAAGAAATTCAGTAAAGTCATTACATTTTAAATATTGATAACTTGACTCCTGTAATCACTTTAAAAGTGTTACCAAAAATTACAAAGTCTTGGGGCGCCTGGGTGGTGCAGTCGGTTAAGCGTCCGACTTCAGCCAGGTCACGATCTCGCGGTCCGTGAGTTCGAACCCCGCGTCAGGCTCTGGGCTGATGGCTCAGAGCCTGGACCCTGTTTCCAATTCTGTGTCTCCCTCTCTCTCTGCCCCCTCCCCCGTTCATTCTCTGTCTCTCTCTGTCCCAAAAATAAATAAATGTTGAAAAAAAAATTAAAAAAAAAATTACAAAGTCTTATTGTGTGCCACAAATTTCTGGGAACCATTATTATTTGAGATTGTGCTATAAAGACATCTGGGAAAATCTAGCACAATTCCACATGTGCTTTGATTATGAGACGTGAGTAAGTATGAAACCAGGCAGAGATGTTATAGAATGTAATGTCAAAAGAGGAACATATCACCATGAACAAAGCATAGATGGGGAAAACTCAAGTTTGCATGTGTCAAAGACAGATTATACAACAGCAGGTGCAGATGGTGTAAAATCTTTGATATGGTGTCCTACCTCAAAGTTTGGACTTTGGAAGTTAATCTCGATGGTAATGGAAGTCCTCAGGTATTTAGAACAGGTAAGTCAGTTGCATTCATATGTCCAGTTTTTCCAATGCCATTTATTGAACATACTATCTTTGCTCCATTGCATTCTTTTTGCTCTTTTATCGATGATCCTTGACTATATTTATGTGGGTCTACTTCTGGGCTCTCAATTCAGAGACTGATCCATGTGTCTATTCTTTCACTGATACATCACTGTCTTGATTGCTGTAACTTTCTGGTCAGTCTTGATGTCAGGTAGTATTAGTCTTCCATCTTTATTCTTCTCCTTCAATACTCTGTTGGCGATTCTGGGTCTTTTGTCCCCCCATCTAAACTTTAGAATCAATCTACTGATATCCACAAAATAACTTGCTGGGAGATTTTGATTAGCATCACATTGAATCTATAGATCAATTTGGAATGAAATGACATCTTGAATATTAAGTCTTATTGTCTATGAGGATGGTATATCTCTCCATTTATTTAGTTCTTATATGATTTTGTTCATCAGGGGTTTGTAGTTTTCCTCATATAGATCATACATATTTTGTTAAATTAACTCATAAACATTTCACTTTGTGGGGTGTTAATATAAATGGGGTTGTGCTTTTAATTTTTTTAATTTCAAAAAAAGTACATAAGAAAGTAACTGACTTTTGCATATCATACAGTCACGCATACAATCCTATCATACAATCACTTATTGTTTCTGGAGTTTTTTATCAAGTGTTTTGGGTTTTCTACATAGATGATTATAACATCTGTGACCAATTCCAGTTTTATTTCTTCCCTCCCAATTTGTATACATTTACTCCCTTTTCTTTTCATATTGCATTAACTTAGATCTTCCACCACAAAGTTGAAAAGGAACGGTAAGGGGCGCCTGGGTGGCGCAGTCGGTTAAGCGTCTGACTTCAGCCAGGTCACGATCTCGCGGTCCGTGAGTTCGAGCCCCGCGTCAGGCTCTGGGCTGATGGCTCAGAGCCTGGAGCCTGTTTCCAATTCTGTGTCTCCCTCTCTCTCTGCCCCTCCCCCGTTCATGCTCTGTCTCTCTCTGTCCCAAAAATAAATAAAAAACGTTGAAAAATAAAAAACTAAAAAAAAAAAAAAAAAAAAAAAAAAAAAGGAACGGTAAGAGGGAAATCCCTACCTTGTTTTTGACTTTAGTGGGAAAGCTTCAAATTTCTCACTATTGTATATGATACTGTCTGTAGGATTTTTGATAGGTATTTTTTATCAAATCAAGGAAACTCCCCTCTAACCTGGTTAGATTTTGAGGCTTAGAAAATAGTAAATTTAGTATTTTGGTATTTTGGTAAATTAGTAAATTAGTATTGGTATTAGTAAATTGGTAAATTTGTAAATTTGGTAAATTAGTATTTTGGCAAATTTAGTATTTTAACCAATGATAGCATTGGTTAAAAAAGACACACTGATTCTGATTCTGGCTTGGGATATACTGATTTTATAAATATCTGCAATATATAATGAAGTTGTCTAGCATGGTGTTGGATTTATTAATTTCGAGGTCTGAATTACTTAGACAATTCAAGGCTAAGTAATATCAATCTGAGAGGCTTGCTAACAATTAAAAACAAAACAAAAAAATAAAAAAAAAACCACTGTGTTTCTCTGTCTTGCCTAGAGAGAAGCTTGACAAAAAGGGCTTGCCTAATTGGAAGGTTAAAGTTCAGAAAATCTTTAAAGCCTATATGTTCTAGACATGTCTAAACAGATTTCAATAGATTGCTTCTTCATATCTATGCAGGAATCTAAATGTAAACAAAATATTTCCCCCAAATAATCTTTCATATGAAATGAAAAAAAAAAACACATAATTTATGATTCACGGAAATGTTAATTTTCTTACAATGATAATTACAACTTTTTTTTTTTTTTTTTTTGCCAGGGATAGGGTGTGGGAATGATGAATTATGAAAACTAGTAATTTACTTTGGACAGGTACTCTTCCTTCCAACCACTGTCAAGGAAATGATGTACTTGTTTTAAAACTAGTGTCCTAACTGTCAACAAAAAAGACAGCAGGAGACATAAGACCATAAAGTAAACAAGAAAGTAAGAAACACTAGAAACATTTAAAAGCAACAAATCAACTGTTAATTAGAAACCTTGGTTATTCAATCATAAAGTCATGGAAACAAGAAGGCATTCAGTAAAACAATTGGATATTTTTGTGAATTATAATAACTTATGTGTAACCTGTCTCTCTGAACAAAGACAATTTATCTTTTTCTTGTTCATGATAAACAACATGAAACAAAAAGAGAGGGTTCTCTTAAGAACGGTGATTGGGATTTAGGATTGAAGAGTAAAGGAGGAAGCACAAAACATTAAATAATTGGTCTCCATCTGCTTGTGCAAATGAGGAAAGAGGACAATGGGAATGTGCCCAAGTGAGATTGCCCAGGATGACTGAGAGAGGATTATATGAAACAGGGAAATCTAAAAAGACAATAGAGCCTTTGGAGGATATGGTATCAGATATTTTTTTAAGGCTTTAATTCAAACTAGAGAACAAAGTTGTTATTTCTCAAAATCTCAGCTAAGACCTGAATTACAGTTAAATTAATACTTTTCAGGTAAGGAATATTTTGACAGAACTTCTTCTCCAGCCCATCCAGTAGTCTGAGATCAAAGGCCCGGCCTTAATTCACTGTGATTTGGGCTATGACTATGGAAACATTACAAATGTGCATCTTCCTGCACATGTTGATTCATTTCTTCTTATTTTTTAAATTCTCACTTATTTTGGGTAAATAAAGACCACGAGCATTCTTCCCCGCATCAGGGTCATTGAACTCACTATATCATCATTTTTAAAGTGTCTTCAGAGGCTAAAGAATATAAAAAAACACTTTCTGAATTAAAAATAAAAATAATAGAACTTCCTAAAATAGGGAAGAACCTAAAATTACTAGCCAGGAACAGTCGCTGATTATAAAATTTACCAAAGGAATGAATGTGGAAATTACTAAGTGATATGAGAAGGCAGACTATATTGTTGGCTATAAAGTCATTTCCTTAGTACAGAGCAATACTGAGTGGAAGAACATATAAGTGAATAAGTCATTGCTTTACTAGTGAAGATGGCCAAGGATCTGAGGGCAGGAAAAGCAAATCCATATCCTGAATATATACCTACTCCTATTCTGGGATAGAAGGGGGACCAGTATAACCAATCTGGGCCCAGGTGGCTGGTTAGTTCACACACAACTAACTCACTAACTCACTCACGGTGCATTAACAGGGCTTCAGCTTTAGCCTCTGCTCTGGGCAACCTGGGTACTCCTTAGTAGCCAAGTTGGGGTGTCCATGTATAACATCTCCTGTCTCTGTGGTCACTTCATATACAGGCCCATATAGCAGGTACCAGAGCACCAGAGCACTTATCTCTCTGCCCCTCCCCTGCTCTCATTCTGTCTCTCTCTCTCTCTGTCCCTCTCTCAAACACACACACACACACACACACACACACACACACACACACACACACAAAAGAGGTTAGAGTGGGAGAGAACCAAAGCATAAGAGACTCTTAAAAACTGAGAACAAACTGAGGGCTGATGGGGGGTGGGAGGGAGGGGAGGGTGGGTGATAGGTATTGAAGAGGGCATCTTTTGGGGTGAGCACTGGGTGTTGTATGGAAAACAATTTGACAATAAATTTCATATATTAAAAAAATAAAATAATATAAAAAAATAAACAAAAATAAACACAAAAAAATTTTTAAAGGCCCACCTTTAGGACTCTTTAAAGGCTGAGGGAGAGCAGTGCAACAGCAAGATTAAGGACTAGAGAAACGCGAGCCCCCTACTAGTGTCATCTACTCATGATTTCCGCATCTGCACAGGCCTGATCTCAATCATATCCTTCGTGTTTGTGGATGAATGCTATTGTATATACCCAACTTCATGATTTTTTTAAATCAGATAGTACTGAGCTCATGCTGGGCAGCTCAGCAAGCATAGTCTCTTGGTGCTTTACAATCAAGCAGTCTACCTCCACCAGAGCCTGGTAGAACAAAGGAAGGCAAATGTGCAGGAAACAGTTTTCAACTCCAAAGCCATAGTTTAGGCTGTGATCACTACTTTAGCCTTACTAGATAGAGGCACCATAGAGCATCCCTAGCTGATATGTCACCTAAAGTACCACTGAAGCTCTTGGATCATAAGACCCATGTGTCAGGGCATCTTGAGTCAAATAATAAAGGTGGATAATAACCCCCAAATCTGTCAGACTTATGGGTCATTCCTTGGGAAAGGAAAAAAAAATTAAAAGTGTTCTTCCAAAACTTAAAAGCAAAACTACCACATGATCCAGGAATTCCACTCTTGAATATATACACAAAAAGAACTGGAAGTGGGATCTTGAAGAGACATTTGTGCACCTATATTCATAGCATTATTCATAATAGCCAAGGGTCAAGGCAATCCAAGTGCACACTGATTGAGGAGTAGATAAAAAAAGACAAGCGATGCGAATATACAAAGGAATGTTACTTGGTGTTCACAAGGAAGGACATTCGGATGCACACCACAACATGGGTGGCGTGAGCACATCATGTCGAGTGACAGAACCCAGTCGCCAGAGGACAATACTGTATGATTCCACTTCTGTGAAGGACCTAGAGAAGTCGAATTCCTAGAGACTGAAGGGAGAGGGGTGGATGCCAGGGTCTGAGAGGAGAGAGGAATGGGGAGTTGATTAATGCGTGCAGTTCCGGTCTTGCAAATTGAAAAGCGTTCTGGAGCCCGACGGTACAATGATACGAATATACTTGATACTACTGAACTACAGCCAAAATGGCTAAGATGGTAACTGTATGCTATGTGTATCTTCCCACAATTAGAAAAATAACCAATGGTCATTGAGGGTTTGGGGTAGGGAAAGATGAGTAGGTGAAGCACAGGAGATTTTTAGGGCAGTGAAACTCTTCTGTAGGACACAGTTAAGGCAGATACATGACATTACACATTTGTCACAACCCACAGCACATTACGATCCGAAGAGCAAACCCTAAAGTGACCTACAGACCTTAGTTAAAAATGATGTATTAATATTATTAAAAATGATGTATTAATATAACTGTAGCAATTGTACCACATTAGTATAAGATGTTAATAATAGAGGTAACTGTGTGTTGGAGGGAAGTATATGGGAACTTTCTGTATTTTATGCTCAATTTTTCTAAAACTTAAACCTGCTCTAAATAAAATCTGTTAACGTAAAAAAATTGTCAGGTTTATTAATTATTCTATAAATGGACCAGAGCAGCACATGTACATGGCTTAAGTTGTCTCTAGGATCCAGAATCACAACAAGGGTTATGACTTATTTCCCCCAAGTTGGATGTGATAGGGTATATCAACGTACCATTTCATCTAGTTTAGACACTATATCCAAACCTGGCCCAGACCATGAGGCCCCTAGAAACTTCATTAATGTATGAATACCACTGAAATTTATCTGAAAAAATGTCTCCTATTAAAAGCATCTAGGGTTTCCCATATTCCCTTATCTAATGCAAATGTCATCTCTGTTATGTAACAGCACAATGTGCTAGGGGAACAAGTATGATTAGTTATTGAATATTATGTTCAGTTATTGAATATTCTGCTCAGAAAGAGCACATTAAAGTTGACATAATCTTGAAATAACACAGTGAAGGAATATTGCTGCCCTTGCCAGGTGAAACTGGACTACTCCCAATTGAGTATATTAATTGGGAATGAGAAATAAATTACTTAATAAGTAATTAGTAGCTTCATATCTGTTGCCAAAATCTGCTTGATTTGTTTGAGTAAAGAGACCAACCTCGGAAAACACCCTGCAATTACTGTTAATACCTGACAAAGTTCACTATAATCTACAGTCATGTTTCAAAATCAATCTTGGCATTTAACTCAACAGATTAAGGAATCAAGATGGAGATTCTGCCAGGTTCTGAGTACTTCTAGCCCAAATGTACATTGAAGAACTAGGGGAATAATCACGGAATGGGTTCTTGGGCTCTCTGCACCCACCGTGTGACTGACTCAGGCCAAGCTTCCATTTATTGCCTGATCTCCGTAAGCTCTCGTTCTGACCAACAGGTTCTCTGGATTCTGATGGGTTAACTCAGAACTCCAGAAGGTCCAGGCATATCCCTTTCTGCAGTATACAGTAACCTTATTAAATGGCTCCAGGTGCCTTGGGGAAAATCTCAAGAGGAAGAGTCACAGTACACATTTAAGACAGGAGTATGTACAACTGCTATCATGTTCAAATGCATCTAGTCTCCTCTTCATCAGGGGCCTCTGGCTCTGACCTGGTTAACCGTGGGAATGAGACTTCACGTCATACTTTCTCATGTTGGGTTTCTACTCACCAGACATATGATTTATGTGCATCAAGTAACCCCTCAGTCAGCTGCACATCCATACTGTTACTTTGGATAGATGATCAGTTAGTTATCATCACAGATTCCTAAGGGTCAAAACACTCTGTCCTTGAAATCTTTTACAGTAACGTGCCAAACTTATCTCTGATACTTAAGTGTTACCAGCATCCGCACCCTGCTACCATGGGGTCCTATTACTCTCACTAAAATTAAAGAGCCCAATTCCCTTGTAGAATTTCACCCCACCATTTTCAGTCCATATAGGAGCATCACCACAGAGCTTTCATGATGCTAATGCTTTCCTCCACAATAAATCTTTATTGACTCAATGAAGAGAATTTCCTCTGGGCCCTCCCAAAGTTATTTTTAGGGATGTGACTGAGTCTACCCACACTAGACCCATTCAGTGTTCACTCTGATAGTCACTTCAGATGGTTCCTTCCTCTACAGCAAGACAGGAAAATTCTGGCGTGTCAACCTTTTAGATTATAGACACTGCTTATCTAGGCTCCTATTATTTCTCCAAATAATTTATTAAAAATATTACCTCTCCCTCAAGCTAACACACTGGATTTTAAATCTTGATTGAACATGCCCATATTAGTAAAGTTTTTTTTTCTTATATAATCTTACATTGTATCCTTTTTGATCTTCCACAATTAGGATCTATCCCTATACATGCTTCCCAATTTCTTCATGATAAAAGCTCACAAGACTTTGTAATTCATTATTTTATTTCCCCCCACCTATTATAGAACTTTCAGTTGTTTCCTTGAACATACTGGAATTTTACTTTCATTATGGGCCTGAAAAAAATAAAATGTGTTGAGGAAGAATTTTAAAGAGAGTAGGCATTCCTTTATGAAGCGCCTGTTCCAGGTGACGTTTCTGCATTTTTTTTTTTTTTTTAGTAAAAAAGATGTCTGCTTTACATACAGAATACTTCACAAAATTCTGCACTTGCTGAAATCCTTCCAGTAATAAAACTATGCTAAAATTGCATAAGATAATGGGCAACCTTATGGATGGCACAGAAATTCTCTGTCACTCCAGAACTTATTTGGGTAGGGAGTCGGTAGATTTAAGTTTATTATCATCTTTGTAAGCTTTCTAGAACAGTCAAAAGAAGCCAACCTGTCCCACAAACTTTATAATCATAATTGTTTCTATAACCATCAAACTCAGTGGCCATTTGCTCATCCAAAGCTTTGACCTCAAACAAACTCCACCTTTTCCCATGTCTGGAGATAATCTGGGTAATAGCAAAACCACTTACATCTTGGTTTTCAGAATCCCACTTCATCTGTAAGATCATTTATGCATTCAACAAATATCTAGATACAGTGTTGAGGGTTCTTTCTTTGGTTTTATCCATTCTATCAGACAGAATTATAAACAGAATACGTCTCATACAGTTCAAATGAAATTACTTTAACAAAGAGACTGAGAGAGACATGAGCAGAGTTAAAGGACCAGTAAGGGATTTTGAAACACCCAGACTAGCAACAACACTAAGCCAATGCTACCATAGGGTTAAAGTTTCAAAGGAGTTATTAGCAGTGTCAAGAGCTCAGGGATGGCTGGATCTTAGGAACAGAGCACACAGAAGGAACTACATAGTCATAGAGGACCAAGCAAGTGCGAGATTAGTGGCTCCAAAGCAGACATTGCAGAGGATAATATCCTTATAATTTTACCCATATTTATCCCTACTGATCTCTATCTGGTGATCCCACTAACTGAATCCAGTGAAAACAATCAGCAACCCAGCGTGGTGATACAGACCACTGACATCAACCATTCAAGCCACAAAAAAGAAGTGCAGAGAATGGATATGTTGGTGAAGTGGGACAAAAAATAATCAAGACAATAATGCATCAGTCAAGGCCAGACATCATCATGGCTTACACCAGGGGTGATACTGGTGAAGTTGGTGAGAATTCATGAGATTCTGGATATATTTCTGAGAAAGTCATAACAAGACTTGGAGATGGATTAAATGTACACATGAGGAAAAGGAAATAAGAAATGGATATAAAGAAACCCATGGAAAAAACAGGATTGGGAGAACATTTAAACTGGGCTTGATAACTTTGAGATGCCATTGGCCATCAAAGTGGAGAGGCCAAGTAAGCAGCTGGATATATAAATCTAGAATTCAGAACAGAGTCTAGCCTGGAGATATAATTCAGAATTATTATTATTATTTAAGTGGGTGATGGGAATTGAGGAGGGCACCTGTTGGGATGAGCACTGGGTGTTGCATGGAAACCAATTTGACAATAAATTATATTAAAAATAAATAAAATGTTTAAAAAGTAGAAAAATAAAATAATAAAATAAATAACAATTATAATTGCCAAATAACTTGTAATGTGCTTATCTATTAATAGGAATTCAAAAAATGTGAAATTCTATTTCAGTAGGTCTTCAAAGAAAAGCTAAGCTAGTTTATGCCCATACAGCCTCTTCTCTCAGGAGACATAAAGCAAAGAGGAGAAGATTTTAAAGGGAATAAAACCCACAAGTGTGAAATATAGAGTCGACAGAACAAACATTGCAGTAGATATGATTCTGAAAATAAGGCAAACCGCAGGGGGATCTATTTCTTCTGGATGAAGTTGGGTTTATATACCACCCAGAGAATTCTCTGTAGCCTTTGACGATACCTCACTGAGCATATAATTGCTAGAAAGGTGGGAAGGAATTAAGCACTGTGAGTAATATCCTTTGTAATGTCTCACAGAGAAAGGTTAAGGAAATTTCATTTGCTATGAGGAGATGGAAATAAATTAGTTAAGTCACCATGGAAAATCAGGCAGGCAGGACCAGATAGTGATAAGATCCAGAGGAAGAAATATGAGATTTTTAAAAATAGACATTTTAATTCACAGAGTAATAAACGTGAGGCCAGTTTTACAGAGGAGAACCAATGCAAAAAGCGTCAAGATTTTTCAGCTTATGTTAGAAAGGACTAGATGTCTTTATAAGACAAGTCAGTTGCTTTGAGTTCTTTTTATTATTTATTTACATATTTTAATGAGCAGGAAACAAATAAATCAAAGTAAGCCTTGAACTTGGAAATCTCTTTAACATTATCAGGAGCCTGAGAGTAAGAAGAAAAAAAAGTTTAAAGTTTGAAGTGAAATTGCCAGAAGCGCTTTCTAGAATTTGACTCTTACTGATCATAATGGTTGCTGAAACATTTATTCAAAACCCATTCACCTTTTAGTTCTTCTTTTATGGAAATTTGGATTCTTATTAACTATTAACATATTATTATATTCTTTACATACTAATCTGATATGCTGGTAAGAGGTAGAAAGATCACTTTTTGTGTTGGGAAGAGAATATGAATGGCAGAGTAGAGTTAATACGAACTAGAGGATGGGATGGGGATAAATGAAATTTAAGTCACCAACACTCAGGAATTAAAGTTGCAAGCCCTCACCTGTTTCAGATATAAACCCAACACTGAAGAGAAAGGATGAGTGAGGTCAAGGTTGATTGCTCATCTCCTGACATGGAGATGTGGACTGGGGAAGGTGACGGGGAGGGTATTGGTGGGCCATAACCCCCAGATGCCTACGAGGCTCTGTGCTTGACTCCATGAAGTCTAATTTCCCAGTTCTATGTATCCAAGTTACAGCTTATATCAGCTAGGGCAACTAACGGTGTAAGCCAGAGCTCACACCTACAGTGGCTTAAACAACAGAAGCTGGTCACTGGATTCATTGGCTTATTTGCTATAAAGTCCAGATATGGAGTCAGTGTTGGGTGAAGGTGCATTTATCAGGTCAAAAGATGCATAGAAGAATATGATTCCAGGGGCGCCTGGGTGGCTCAGTCAGTTGGACGTCCGACTTCGGCTCGGGTCATGCTCTCACGGTCCATGAATTCGAGCCCTGCGTTGGGCTCTGTGCAGACAGCTCGGAGTCTGGAGCCTGCCTCGGATTCTGTGTCTCCCCCTCTCTTTGCCCCTCCCCTGCTCTCTGTCTCACTCTCTGTCTCTCTGTCTGTCTCTGTCTCTCTCAAAAATAACTAAAAAACATTAAAAACAAAGAATATGGTTTTTTCCTTCTTTTCCTGCTGCCTCCCACGGAGTCATCCTTATCCTAAGGTTGACTCACCACTGTGCTTACCACATAGCTGGCCATAGCAGACCAAGACCTGCTGCTGGGGACAGGGATGCAGGTGACTCCATTCCAGCTGAGCAGCTGCTCCTTACTGGGGGAGATTCCTAAGGGGGATCCTTGAGAGCAGCAGAATCATGGAGAGCAGGAGCCTGGGAAGCAGTCACAGACACACACTCTCAAGTTTCCAAGCTATCGTTTGAACACAAAACCCAGAATTTAAAGTCACGATTACCGGGGAGCATTTAGAACCACCAAGAGGCCACCTACTTTCAGAGTGCACCCAACCTCATCATAACATTGTACAAACGTTTGTAAAATTATAGAGATAAACCAAGAAGAGTGATGAGATTATTCATTTGACTCCCTCTATTCCCAAATATAAACTAGGATCTAGACTTTATTTTCCTTTTTTTTTTTTACCCTCGGTTGCCTATACAGAGGCATAGGAATTGGTCTACAGTATGTATCATAAAGCAGGCACTGTCTTGAGCCTTGGTACACGTTAACTTTTCCATCATCTTTACAAAATTATGACATAGGTTCTGTGATGAAGTCCATTCTGCTGGTGAAGAAATGGGGACCACCTACAGGTAAATACTTAGCAGCCCTGGGGTATAAACCTTGGCAACTGGCTACCGATTCTGTACTCCTTTATTTAATTTTTTTAAACATTTATTTATTTTCAAGAGACAGAGAGCGACAAAGTGCAAGCAGGGGAGGGTCATAGAGAGAGAGGGAGACACAGAATCTGAAGCAGGCTCTGGGCTCCGAGCTGTCAGCACAAAGCCTGATGTGGGGCTTGAACCCACCAACAGCAAAATCATGACCTGAGCGGAAGTCAGAAGCCCCACCGACCAAGCCACCCAGGTGCCCCCAGATTCTATCGTCTTAACAGCCTTTGAATACTCCTTGAAGGAATGAGTGCATTAATGAATGAAATAATCACTGCATTAATAAACGAATGAAGAATGGAATGAAAATGTTTCTGTCTGCATACCCTAAACACGTCTGTGACCTCTTTAGAGACAGTGTCCTGAAAACATACTACTAAATATTAGGATAGCTGACTTCCAGCTCTAAGAATACCCTCAACGTTCCATTTAATGTTCAGCCATTGGGTGCTACTCAGGAACATTGTCCGTTCAACCATTAAATAAGGATTAAAATTCTGCCCTTTCTACTTCATGGGACATTTTTGTGGGTATACGAAGATAATACACATTGGAGGTACACTGGAAGCTATCAGGCCAAACACAAATATAAAGCATAACTCTAAGCGACGAAAAACTTTGCAAATAGTAAAATTCTTTCCCTGTGATTATCAAAATGTTGAATAGATCCTTCACAGGGGGAGGAGCCTAGATGGCGGAACAGCATGGCAGCTTTTTGTGAGTCTCGCGTCCATGAAATACAGCCAGACCAACACTAAACCATCCCACACACCTAGAAAACTGATTGGAGGATTAACACAACAATCTGAACCACAGAATTCAGCAGGTAGGCGGCGCGGAGTGGTGAACTTGGGGAGCGAGAAGTGGGCAGGGAGCTGCCTTTGCAGGCGGAGAGAGGACAGAGATTGGGGCAGGGGGAGAATACGGGAAAAGCACCCTTCCCCAAAAGCAGCTGGAGAGAAAGCGGAAAATTGGAAACTGCCGCAGGGACTAAACTAAAAAGGGAGAAAGGAGAAAGGAGAGGGTTTAAATTCCATTAAGACTCTGAACGAGGGGAGCGCAAAGGCTGCAACCCCGCAGCTCCCTACCTGGCGGTGCTCTGGTGGGAAGGGCGAATCCCCAGGAGCAGAGTGGGGTCCGGGAGGTTCTCGGGCCACACGGGGAAAAGCGGTTCCACTGCTGGAAGGACAGTTGGTAGAGACTGTGGAAGCCTCCCGGTCCCGGCAGACCCCGGAAGGAGGCCACATTCGCTGGTGCTGGAACAAGGCCGCTAAGGGTGAAGCCCGGTGCCAGACGTGCGTTGTGATTTTCCACCATCCCTGAGACGCTGCTTCTACACTGTCTCGTGAACATTTTCTGGGACGGGCTGGCACCTGGCCGCAGTCTCGGGGCACCGGCAACAACGGGGTCCAGCGGGCGTTCCCGGGTGCAGCCGGCATTCGTCCGTTGCTCATTCGGCTGCTGCTCGGTGAGACCCTCCGGCAGAGGGGCGGAGCGGGTCAAAGCCGCAGTCCTTCGGAAGTAAGGGGCCGGGGAAAACAGCCGCGTCCGAGACAAAACTCGGGAGAGAGGTACTGCTCAGGGCCTGGTCACGGAGAGGGAAAAAGTGGGGAGTGGACGAGACCTGAAGACGGAGGACCGGTGCGCGATTGCTGATCCGGGAGAACACACTGGGTGGCTGGGTGGCGCCATTTTTCACCGCTCCTGCGCAGGCGCACCCACGAGCCCCACAGCACTCCACCCCAGGAGGCTAGCAGCGCCATCTAGTGGAGAGCGGAGCCCTTACACTGAGCCCTGCCCAACTGGGCCAACCTCGCTCTTCAGGAACACAAGTCTTACCGCCTGCTTACTTTATGGACTATAAAGAGCTACATGGACTGACCTCTAGGGGAAAACAAAGTGATTTCAGTCCTATTTCAATCTGTTAGCAGGTCTATCTATTCAATTTTCTTTTTTTTTCTTTTTTTCTCTTTTAAACTATTCTTTTTCTTGACTACAGAGAGAGAAAAAATTCATTTCATTTGCAATTTTTATTAAAAATATTTTCCTTTTAGGGCACCTTTTGGGATGAGCACTGGGTGTTGTATGGAAACCAATTTGACAATAAATTTCATATATTGAAAAAATATTTTCCTTTAATTTTTTTACTATATTTTTTACTTTTGCATAAAATTTTTCAAATTCTATCTTACTTGCATCATTCTATTTTAGTCTACTTCAGTGTATTCACCTTTTCACATTTTCAAACGATTTCCTTGTTTTCTTTTTTCTCTTTTTCATTTCTTTTCTTTTTCTTGAATGCAGACAGTGAAAAACTTCATTTATACTTTCCATTTCTATTAAAATATTTTTCTTTCATATTTTTACTAGATATTTTTTGCTTTTATGTACATTTCTTCAAATTCTATTTTACTTCCATCATTTTATTTTAGTCTACTACAGTGTATTCACTTTTTCAAATTTTCAAACGGTTTGGTTTTTTTCTCTTTTTCGTTTTTCTTGAATACAGAAAGAGGAAAAAGTTCATCTTTATTTTTAACTGTATTAAAAATATTTTTCCTTAATTTTTTTCCTACTATATTCTTTACTTTTGTGTAAATTTTTTCAAATTCTATTTTACTCCCATCATCTGATTTTAGTCTACTTTAGTGTATCCATTTTTTCAAACTCTCAAACAATTTCCTTTCCCCCTCCCCCTTTTTTTCTCTAATCTGTCAAACCACTGTCAACACCCAGACAAAACACACCTGAGATCTAGCATCGTTCATTAGATTTTTGTGTGTGTGTGAGTGTTTTTAAGTTTTTAATTTTAATATTTTTTTAATTTTAATTTTCTTTTTAAGTACCTCATTAATTCTTTTTCTCCCTTCAAAATGACCCCAAAAGAAAGAGCACGAAGAAACGACAGCCAGGGATTTAACCAACACAGATACAAGCAAGATGTCTGAACCAGAATTTAGAATCACGATAATAAGAATACTAGCTGGAGTCTAAAATAGAATAGAATCCCTTTCTGCAGAGATGAAAGAAGTAAAAAAATAGTCAGAATGAAATTAAAAATGCTATAACTGAGCTGCAATCATGGATGGATGCCACGGCGGCAATGATGGATGAGGCAGAACAGAAACCAGTGATATAGAGGACAAACTATAGAGAATATGAAACAGAAAAAAAGAGAGAGATTAAGGCAAAAGAGCACAGCTTAAGAATTAGAGAAATCAGTGACTCATTAAACAGGAACGACATCAGAATCATAGGGGTCCCAGTAAAGGAAGAGAGAGAAATAGGGGTAGAAGGGTTATGTGAGCAAGTCATAGTGGAAAACTTTCCTAACCTGGGGAAAGACACAGACATCAAAATCCAGGAATCACAGAAGACCTCCCATTAGATTCAACAAAAACCGACCATCAACAAACCATATCATAGTCAAATTCATAAAATACTCAGACCAGGAGAGAATCATGAAAGCAGCAAGGGAAAAAAAAGTCCCTAACCTACAAGGGTAGACAGATCAGGTTTGCAGCAGGCCTACCCACAGAAACTTGGAAGGCCAGAAAGGAGTGGAGGGATATATTCAATATGCCAAATCAGAAAAATACACAGTCAAGAATTCTTTATCCAGCAAGGCTGTCATTCAAAATAGAAGGAGAGATGAAAACTTTCCCAGACAAACAAAAATTAAAGGAGTTTGTGACAACTAAACCAGCCCTGCAAGAAATTTTAAGGGGGACTCTCTGAGGGGAGAAAAGATGAAAAAATATATAGAGAGAAATAAATAAATAAATAAGAAAAATACATACATACATACATACATACATACCAAAAGCAACAAAGATTAGAAAGGACCAGAGAACACCACAAGAAACTCCAACTCTACAAGTATCATTAATGGCAATAAGTTCATGTCTTTCAGTACTCACTCTATACGTCAATGGACTCAATGCTCCAATCAAAAGACATAGGGTAACAGAATGGATAAGAAAACAAGATCCATCTATATGCTGTTTACAAGAGACCCACTTTACACTTAAGACACCTTCAGATTGAAAATAATGGGATGGAGAACCATCTATCATGCTAATGGTCAACAAAAGAAAGCCAGAGTAGCCATACTTCTATCAGACAATCTAGACTTTAAAATAAAGACTGTATCAAGAGATGCAGAAGGGCATTATATCATAATCAAGGGGTCTATCCACCTAGAAGACCTAACAATTGTAAACATTTATACGCCAAATGTGAGAACACCCAAATATATAAATCAATGAATCACAAACATAAACTCATCGATAGTAATACCACAATAGTAGGAGACTTCAACACCCCACTCACAGCAATGGACAGATCATCTAATCAAAAAATCAACAAAGAAACAATGGCTTTGAATGACACATTGGACCAGATGGACTTAACAGATATATTCAGAACATTTCATCCTAAAGCAGCAGAATATACATTCTTCTCCAGTGCACATGGAACGTTCTCCAGAACAGACCATATACTGGGACACAAATCAGCCCTAAGTAAGTACAAAAAGATCAAGATCATACCATGCATATTTTCAGACCACAACGCTATGAAACTCAAAATCAACCACAAGAAAAAATTTGGAAAGATAACAAATACTTGGAGACTGAAGAACATCTTACTAAAGAATGAATGGCTTACTAAAGAAATGAAGAGTTAAAGAGGAAATTAAAAAGTATATAGAAGTCAGCGAAAATAATAACACTACAACCCAAAACCTCTGGGACGCAGCAAAGGTGGTCATAAGAGGAAAGTATATAGCAATCCAGACCTTCCTAAAGAAGGAAGAAAGGGGCGCCTGGGTGGCGCAGTCGGTTAAGCGTCCGACTTCAGCCAGGTCACGATCTCGCAGTCCGTGAGTTCGAGCCCCGCGTCGGGCTCTGGGCTGATGGCTCAGAGCCTGGAGCCTGTTTCCGATTCTGTGTCTCCCCCTCTCTCTGCCCCTCCCCTGTTCATGCTCTGTCTCTCTCTGTCCCTAAAAAAATAAATAAGCGTTGAAAAAAAAATTTAAAAAAAAAAAAAAAAGAAGGAAGAAAGATCTCAGATACACAACCTAACCTTACACCTTAAGAAGCTGGAAAAAGAACAGCAAATAAAACCCAAAACCAGCAGAAGACAGGAAATAATAAAGATTAGAGCAGAAATTAATGATATCAAAACCAAAAAAAAAAAAAAAAAAAAACCAGCAGAACAGATCAATGAAACCAGAAGCTGGTTCTTTGAAAAAATTAACAAAATTGATAAACCACTAGTCAGTTTGATCAAAAAGAAAAAGGAAAGGACACAAATAAATAAAATCAAGAATGAAAGAGGAAAGATCATAACCAACACAGCAGAAATAAAAACAATAATAAGAGAATATTATGAGCAATTATATGCCAATAAAAAGGGCAATCTGGAAGAAATGGAAAAATTCCTAGAAACATATACACTACCAAAACTGAAACAGGAAGAAATCGAAAATTTGAACAGACCCATAACCAATAAGGAAATCGAACTAGTAATCAAAAATCTGCCAAAAAATTAAGAGTCGAGGGCCAGATGGCTTTCCAGGGGAATTCTACCAAACACTTAAGGAAGAGTTAACACCTATTCTCTTGAAGCTGTTCCAAAAAATAGACATGGAAGGAAAACTTCCAAACTCTTTCTATGAAGCCAGCATTACTTTGATTCTAAAACCAAAGACCCCACTAAAAAGGAGAACTATAGACCAATTTCCCTGATGAACATGGATGCAAAAAACCTCAACAAGATATTAGCCAACAAGATCCAGCAATACATTAAAAAAAGTATTCACCATGACCAAGTGGGATTTATACCTGGGCTGCAGGGCTGGTTCAATATCTGGAAAACAATTAACATGATTCATCACATCAATAAAAGAAAGGACAAGAACCATATGATCCTCTCAATAGATGCAGAAAAAGCCTTCGACAAAAGACAGCATCCTTTCTTGATAAAAACCCTCAAGAAAGTAGGGATAGAAGGAGCATACCTTGAGATCATAAAAGCCATATATGAACGACCCAATGCTAATATCATCCTTAATGGGGAAAAACTGAGAGCTTTCCCCCTAAGGTCAGGAACAAGACAGGGATGTCCACTCTCACTATTGTTATACAACATAGTATTGGAAGTCTTAGCCTCTGCAATCAGACAACACAAAGAAATAAAAGGCATCCAAATCAGCCAGAAGGAGGTCAAACTTTCACTCTTTGCAGATGACATGATAGTGTATATGGAAAACCCATAAGATTCCACCAAAAAACTGCTAGAATTGATTCATGAATTCAGCAAAGTTTCAGGATATAAAATCAGCACACAGGGGCGCCTGTGTGGCTCAGTCAGTTGAGCGTCCGACTTTGGCTCAGGTCATGATCTCATGATTTGTGGGTTTGAGCCCCATGTTGGGCTCTGTGCTGACAGCTCAGAGCCTGGAGTCTGCTTCAGATTCTGTGTCTCCCTCTCCGCGTCCCCCCCCACCCTGCTCACATTCTGTCTCTCTCCTTCAAAAATAAATAAACATTTAAAATTTTTGTAAAAAAATCAATGCACAGAAATCAGTTGCATTCTTATACCAACAATGAAGCAACAGAAAGAGAAATCAAGGAATTGATCCCATATACAGTTGCACAAAAAACCATAAAATACCTAGGAATAAATCTAACCAAAGAGGTGAAAAATCTATACACTGAAAACTACAGAAAGCTTATGAAAGAAATTGAAGAAGACACAACAAAATGGAAAAATATTGCATGCTCCTGGGTAGGAAGAACAAATATTGTTAAAATGTCGATACTACCCAAAGCAATCTACATATTCAATGCAATCCCTATCAAAGTAACACTAGCATTCTTCACAGAGCTAGAACAAATAATTCTAAAATTTGTATGGAACCAGAAAAGACCCTGAATAGACAAAGCGATCTTGAAAAAGAAAACCAAAGCAGGAGGCATCACAATCCCAGACTTCAAGCTATACTGCAAAGCTGTAATCATCAAGACAGTATGGTACTGGCACAAGAACAGACACTCGGATCAATGGAACAGAATAGAGAACCCAGAAATGGACCCACAAACATACGGGCAACTAATCTTTGACAAAGCAGGAAATATCCAATGGAATAAAGACAGTCTCTTCAGCAAGTGGTACTGGGAAAACCGGACAGCGACATGCAGAAGAATGAACCTGGACCACTTTCTTACACCATGCACAAAAATAAACTCAAAATGGACAAAAGACCTAAATGTAAGACAGGAAGCCATCAAAATCCTCGAGGAGAAAGCAGGCAAAAACCTCTTTGATCTTGCCCGCAGCAACTTACTCAACACATCTCCAGAGGCAAGGGAAACAAAAGCAAAAATGAACTACTGGGACCTCATCAAAATAAAAAGCTTCTGCACAGCAAAGGAAACAATCAGCAAAACTAAAAGGCAACCGACAGAATGGGAGAAGATATTTGCAAATGACATACCAGATAAAGGGTTAGTATCCAAAATCTATAAAGAACTTATCAAACTCAACACCCAAAAAACAAATAATCCAGTGAAGAAATGGGCAAAAGACACGAATAGACACTTCTCCAAAGAAAACATCCAGATAGCCAATCGACACATGAAATGCTCAACTTCACTCATCCTCAGGGAAATACAAATCAAAACCACAATGAGATACCACCTTACACCTGTCAGAATGGCTAACATTAACAGCTCAAGCAACAACAGATGCTGGCGAGGATGTGGAGAAAGAGGATCTCTTTTGCATTGTTGGTGGGAATGAAATCTGGTGCAGCCACTCTAGAAAACAGTATGGAGGTTCCTGAAAAAACTAAAAATAGAACTACCCTATGACCCAGCAACTGCACTACTAGGCATTTATCCACGGGATACAGGTGTGCTGTTTCGAAGGGACACGTGCACCCCCATGTTTATAGCAGCACTATCAACAATAGCCAAAGTATGGAAAGAGCCCAAATGTCCATCAATGGATGAATGGATAAAGAAGATGTGGTGTGTGTGTGTGTGTGTGTGTATATATATATATACACACACACACACATATGTATGTGTGTATATATATATATATATGTGTGTGTGTGTATATATATGTATGTGTATACACACACACACACACACACACACACACACACACACAATGGAGTATTACTCGGCCATCAAAAAGAATGAAATCTTGCCATTTGCAACTACATGGATGGAACTGGAAGGTATTATGCTAAGTGAAATTAGTCAGTCAGAGAAAGACAAAAATCATATGACTTCACTCATATGAGGACTTTAAGAGAGAAAACAGATGAACATAAGGGAAGGGAAACAAAAATAATATAAAAACAGGGAGGGACACAGAACAAAATAGAGTCATAAATATGGAGAACAAACTGAGGGTTATGGGAGGGGTTGTGGGAGGGGAGATGGGCTAGGTGGGTGAGGGGCACTAAGTAATCTACTCCTGAAATCATTGTTGCACTATATGCTAACTAATTTGGATGTAATTTAAAAAAATAAAAAAGAAAACAAATTAAAAAAAAAAAAGAAAGCACCCTTCATTGAAAGAGTAAATGTATGTAATTTTTTTGAATTTGAAAAAAAAAGGATGTTGATGAATAAACAGTAGATATCTGAAGGGCACAGTCTATTGTTATTAACTCAGCAATAGAGACCTGCTTTAATCACCAAATTTTTAAATTTTAGAGTAAGAGTACCATTAAAGATCATTTAGTTTGACCCCTTGTGTTTCATATTGAGTCTGACTTAAGATCATCTTACCTGTGAGACACAGAATCATCAACATAAAGTGGTCCTTGTTTCTCCCACCTATTCTTTTTGTTTAATGTTTATTTATGTTGAGACAGAGAGAGTCCTAAGCAGCTGACAGCACAGAGTCCTGTGTGGGGCTGAATCTCACGAACTGTGAGATCATGACCTGAGCCGTAATCAAGAGTCAGGCATTTAACCCACTGAGCCACCCAGGTGCCCCTGTCCTGCCTATTCTAATCATGAATGAATAATGCCAGGATGTGCCTCAAACCCTCAGGAACAGTAATGCCATTGCATTAAAAGGTTAAAGTGTCGGGTTGCCATCAGAGGCTCTTGAAGTTACTCAGAACAAATAATTATTTGTCTTCAATGCGTGTGTTTATTTAATGAATAAATTGTAATTTTTTGAGAGACCAGGCAGCAGCATTTCTTTCTCTTTCGAGTAAGCAGCTGCTCCAGGGAAGTAAGTGGCTCTGGCAAGGGTTAAGCTCCTAGATTTGTTTCTGTAACTTACCAGCTGGGTGAACCCGGCCAGTTCTCTTAGCCTGTCTGACATTGTTGGCTCCAGCAGAATATGGCAGCAATGTAGGCAGCTGCTGAGTTAATCAATGAAAATATAAGGGAATGGATGCCATACAGGTTAGCCACACCACATTAATGCTCGGCACATGGCACACATTACCCTACTCACATTCCTGCAGGTCACTGATGGCAACTCTACATCTGGCTGCGGGACTGGCTGTAAGCCAGTTGGGTTTTCTCTGTTCTGTGGTTACTCATTCTCCTGGATTGACACACAAATGCAGGGCCTATCCTTCTCATGCTACAGCAAACACTCAGAAGAGAAAGCCTAAGGTGTGGGCAACTTTGAGGGACCTACCAATGTCACCTTGCTAATATCTCATTTAAAGCAGATCATACACATGAGCAATCGAGACGGGGAAGCACATTCCACACGCCATGAAGCCACTGTAAGTGCCATGCCCAACATAAATTAGGAGGTAGTTATTCTGTGCTGAATCGTGTCCCCCCATTTGTTGAAACCCTAACCCCCAATGTGGCTATATTTGGGGATAGGATTTTTAAGAAAGCAGTTAAGGCTACATAAAGTAATAAAAATGGCTCTAATCCAAAAGGATTGATGCCCTTACAAGAAGTAGAAGAGGGCCACATGAGGACACGGGAAAAGCAGATGGGTATCTGCAAGCCAGGGAGAGTGACCTCACCAGAAGCCAACCTGACCAGCGCTTTGATTTTGGACTTCCAACCTCCAGATCTGTGAGAAATAAGTTTCTGTTTTCTTAAGCCACCAGTCTGTGGTGATTTGTTATGTGCGGCAGCCCCAGAAGACAAATATAAGGGTGATATTCTACTCTCAGGAAGCTGGGAGAGGAGGGAGTAAACATTTGCTGAACAGTAATCTATTTTACCGCTGATACACAATTTATCTTCCAAAGCCATTTGGAGTCTGAGGGAAGTAAAGTTCAGAGAACTTTGCCACTTACTTGAGAACTCAGTCAGCAGGTGACAGAATAGGGGCTTGAAATAAAGACTTCTTAATTCAAACCCTTTATTCTTGTTATTAGATAACTTTGTCCCCCTCACTAGAATCTGGACTAATAACACACGTCCAACAGTAGGACAACCTGTATGAAACGAATGACCGTATCTCTCAGGGACCGGCTGGGACCAGAAAGTACAGAGTGACACAAGATGTCCACTGTGCCTCAAGCAGAACAGACTGAATCAAGGGAGGCTAAAGTGTGTCTACGGATAAATTGATGAAAGCTTAAATTAAGCTTCAATTCCATCATTTATAAATAGGATAAGAATAGTATATACTTTGGAGGTCTCTGTGAAAGTAAGTGAGAGAGTATATGTACAAAGAAATGAGGATAATAAGTATGTACTTCTAATACTAAAACAATGACAGGTTATCACTGTCACAGGGTCACAATGCTCAGAATGGCAGAGTAAGTGGCACATCCTTGAGTCAGAGAAACACTTTTCCTGGGTGGCATTTGCATAAATCCTTCTATTTAAGATTCACTAATAAAAAGAGAAGTTAGCAAAATCTTGCTTGCCTCCGAATGCTTGAATGAGTGTGTATCTGTGTGTGTGCGCGTACCTGTGCATGTGTGGGTGCGTGTATATGGGTGACTTCAACAATCTCTGCTGTGATCAAATTGAAATTAAATTTAGAGCTTCCCTCTCAGGGGCAGGCTGATTTCCAAAGTTTTTGAGGGCTGTTCTTCTCAAGACCCACCCCCCCCCCGAACTGTACTATTTATGTAGTTGAGCTGACTCCTTTGCCAACCTCCTTCGCACACATACCAACACAAATATACACCAATACGCATGTACATTACACAGGCCTCCAACACGTGTAGCACCAGGCCACGGCAGAGCACACAGACGCATCCACGCTTTCTCTTCCTCTTTGCTTATGTAGCACGTATCCTCCTTTGTACCTTGTTTTACCCCTCTGATTCCTTGAAAGATTTTGCGGCCCTCGTGGTCAACTCGCTCATTGTATGCAACGGCTAATTTTATGGGTCCACTTGCCAGGGCACAGGGATGCCCAGGTATTTGGTTAAACGTGACTTCTGGTGTGTCTGTGAGGGTGCTTCGGATGAGATCAGCATTTGAATGGGTGGACTGACAAAAGAAGATGGCCCTCCCTGGCAGGAATGGGCATCATCCAATCTGCTGAGGGCCTGAATAGAACAAAAAGGTGGAGGAAAGAGGGCGTCGCTCTTTCCCTGGTTGCTGAGCTGGACCTCCATCCTCTGCTCTCAGAAGTCCTGATTCTCAGCCTTCAGACTAGGAATGAATCTCCACCACCAGCTCTCTGGCTCTTAGGCCTTCAAACTCTATCGCCCACTTTCCTGGGTCTCTAGCTTGCAGACAGCAGATGGTGGAACTTCTCAGCCCCCATAATCATGTGAGCCAGTCCTTTAGAACACATCCCTTTACATGTATGCTATTGGTTCTGTTCCTCTGGAGAAGCCCAACTAACGCACTATATTGATTCACTTTCACTCTTCATACTTTTTTAGATTTGAACTTTTTTTTTTTTTTTTTTGGTCACCCTCTAAGGGCAAATACTTGAGGAATCCACCTGGTGACTTTTTGCTATCATTTTCTCTGTATCTAATAAATCGTACTATACACCCCACCAGCAAAAGCACACAATGGACACTAAAAAAATTTTAATTAGGAAACACATTAAGTAATAAATGAGTATATTTTCAATTTTCATGTGGGATATTGTGACTTTATTAAGAATTTGTAATATGTTATAACATGTGGAGCTCATATCTTTATAATAAGTTTTGAAATATTCTGATTGCAAAAGCAATAGGCATTTATTATATGGATTGAAAATAATGCTAATGAATGTAAAAAATATTTAAAAATCATATAAAAATCACATTCAAAGTCAGTCTCTGTTAATATTTAATGACTTCCCTTCTAGTGTGTAATTTATAATTTTACATTACACAGAGCTGAGATCACACTACATATTTTATGCCCTCCTATTTTCAATTAATATTATGCTGCGAATATTTTCCTATCATTAAAAATTTTGTCAAAGATGTTTATGCCTGCATGTGTAAATCAATAATAAAATGATTTAGGTGTGTTAATGTAATCATGCAGTGATAGGATTAAAATGAATATATTACCAGAATCTTTCCTCCCATATGGATACTTCCTTTAAGCCAAAGCTCCTTATTACCAAAATGACTATGTGCTTAGTTGGTAAGCTGAAGTTAGAAATCCACAGAGGCTTAATATCTTTATCACAGAGATTAATGAGGAGGTATAGTTAATACTCTCACACAATACTAGACAGTTGATATATAGCATATGATATAAATTCCATTCTGTAAAAGTTAAGCCACTGTAATATTCACTTAACATATTAATGGGCTCTGTGGATGAGAATAAATTTAGCATGACACAAGTTTTCTGCCCTTGGGTACGAGCAATCTATTTGAAGGACCCGACGTACACATGTGAGACAGTTATAGAATCATCCCAGAGAATGAGCTAGGGGAGCACGATGGAGATAGTCATTAAGCTATACATGTAGAAGTGGAAAGTCAAGCCGGACAGGTGCAATCAAAGAAAGCTTCCTGGAAAAGCTGGCCTTAGCTCCACTATTCTGAATAATGGTGAGGGAACAATATTTACTCAGTAGTTGTTATAAACCAGTCCCCATCTCTGGTTGCCTTCACAGTATCCCTGGAAACCCAGTATTGACATTGCCATTTGATAAATGGGACTTGAACACTGATTCCACATGTATGTTCTTCAGATGGCACTGCTAAAGGGACAACTAGAAAGGAAAGGGAGAACATTGAGGCAGGAAGCAGAGTATGTGAAAGCCCAGATAACGATGGGATCTGGTAGTGAGAATGAGCAGTACACAGGGCCAGAGTGTTGTATACTGTGTGGGATTGAGAGCATGGCTGTCATGAGGTTAAACAGACACAGTGGAGTCATATGGTAAGAGGTGCTAAATAGCAAAAGTTAGCACCCATGAGGATCCTTTGGGACACTGATCCCCCTGCTATGGTCCCATAACTATCTGACTTCAATTTTGCATTTAGTTGATTGAAAAAAATGCTTAGAAAAAACAATTCATTGGGAAATTGTGTGTGTGTGTGTGTGTGTGTGTGTGTGTGTGTGTGTGTGTGTGTGACAGAGAGAGAGAGAGAGAGAGAGATCATGAAATCCCATCTTTTCTATTAGAGTGAAAACATGTATTTTTTTAATGAGAGTGAACTGAAGGCCCCTTTTAAGCACATTAATAGTTGTTGTCAAAATGAATCATTTTCTTATTTGACAATGGTGATTAGTTAATAAGAGACCTGGTCCTTGCTCTCAGGGTGCTTAAAGTCTAGGGGGAGAGACAGTGTAACACATGCTACGAAGGAGAGGGCAGGGATCCATGAAGACACACAAAGTGGCAATTGGTCCAGTCAGGTGGTCTCAGGAAGGCATCCAATAGGAAATGCTGGCTGATTTAAGATCTCTAGGAAACACTGGAGAGCCTGGGCAGACAGGGAAAAACAAAGCACTCAGGCAGGGATAGCACACCAGAGTCCCTATCATTTGACTCATCAAAGCTCATTTTAGAAACAGAAAAAACAAAAGCCATTAGGTCAAAATATGGAGAAGAGGGAACAGCAAGTCACATGAGATTGAAGAGGTCACTAGGGCAGAATTTTGCAAGGCTTGCAAGTCAAGGTAAATAAAGATGTGGTGTTTACTCCAAGAAAAATGGGCAGGCAGTGAGGAATCTTCCACATATAACTGGATTTGAGTTCAAGGGCAGGGTTGGAATGAAGTGAAAGAGGGCAAACTCAATGCCAAATGACCAATGATGGGATAAAGATGAATAAGTCGTAAGTAGTGTTAAGGGTCCTGGCATAATGTTAAAAAAAAAAAAAATCTGGATTTTGAGGCATCTGGGTGGCTCAGTCATCTAAGTGTCTGGCTCTTGATTTCGGCTCAGGTCACGATCTCGCAGTTGTGAGATTGAGCCCCGTGTTGGGTATGGAGCCCGCTTAAGATTCTCTCTCTCCCTCTGCCCCTATCCCATGCACACACTCACACTCTGTTTCTCTAAAAAAAAAAAAAATCTGGGCTTTGCACAAGGTATAGGAGAAATGAGAAAGAATACAGCTTCTATGTCATAATCTACAGAGAGAGAGAGAATATTTGAAATTAATGAATGCAGTGCAAGATGCTAGATGAGACTGGAGTAATTGCCTAATATTGAAGGTTCTACAGAATTGACCAATCTAATTCAAATACAGGCCCCGTCACTTATCAGCAGTGAGATGTGCAGTCAATTAACCGAATTGCTATGAACCTCACTTTTTACTTCCACAAAATGTGAATAATCCTAAATCCAATTGTATAGAGTTTGGAGAAGGATTAGATCATATAATGTATGTAAAGCAATCAACACAGAGCATATAATCACCAAAGCTTGTTAGATGTGACTGTTTTTAGAGAATTTCCATTCCTGCTGCTATTATTATGCCATTACTAAAATCATCTTAATCACTGTTGTTTTAAGAGCTTTCATAGGCAGATTCTTTGATATAGTCAACTATTAACATGATCCATTTTGGGGACTGAGTTAGCAATAGGTCAGGGAAAGGAAAGATTTCAGAAAAGATAAGAGATTTGATGTTGACTCAACCAGGAACTCGAAGGAACATCCACTAGCTCAGAAATGAATCTGCTACAGCCAACATTTGTTGAGCTTTAGAAGTGATTTACAATTAATCCTCAAAACAACCATGAAAGGGGAACTAGTATGAACCCCTTTTTACTAATGAGGAAAGTGAGGTATAGGGGGATCAAGTAACTTGCCAGGGAACAGTTTGTAAGTAGAGGACTTGGAATTTGAACCCCAAGAGACTGGCTCCAGAATGGGCATGCTTAACCTCTGGGCGGCACTGCCTGTTAAGTTGCAATGGGGCAGCAGTGAAGGTGGCTTACATAACTGCTGTTAGATCAATTTCTGATTTCTGCATGGGGTGCTATGGATAATATCACAAAAAGGGACTATTTCCTGAAACAAATTACTTGCGAAACTCACAGAGAGGGATGTGACACAAAGGCTGTATTATCATTTTTCCTTTTTTGAGGCTTCAAAATAAAAGATACACCCTGGATCCCACGTCCCATGGAGTTCCATGTACTAGTAAATCATGGGGGCAAGCAAAGGAAACTCGCATTCACAGACGAATCGTGTCTGCAATCAGCCTTGAACTTCCTGTGTCCAATGGAAGAAATGATTTTCTTTGGTAATGCAACATTTGATGCAGATGGATAGCCAAATTACTCCACAGTGTCTGAACACTCCCCAGCAAAACGAGGAAGACTTGAGTCGATTTGATTTGTACAGAAAACTACTACTGCTCCAGCTAGCCAACCATCACTAATGTTTTTGTATAGAGCGGATGAGTTCAGAGGTCTCTGGGATGAGCAGAAGCTGTGGAATCAGAAGACACACGCTGCCCCTATCCTTTAAGGCCGGCTCAAATGTCATCTCCCTGACCACCAGAGACGGAACAAATGGCTGGCAAAACACTTGGCGTGTGCTTCTCCCATTTGGGCACCCATCACAGCATATGAGACTTGCTACCCTTGTGCCTTCTTGACGGCAACACTGATCTATGGATGCTGATGAGAATCATTTTAAGAGTATTTTTCCCTCCCCAAAGTCCCTGAGTGTGTGTGGAAAATCGTTTCCCATATAACTTGAACATCGCAGCCAGCCGTAGCTCTATCATGGTGCTCCCAATTTTTCACGCGTTCAACCTTCCATCTCCCCGCTAATTCAGCTTGCTGCCATCTCCACTGGAAAGCTGCATAGAGACTCACACCACGTCCAGCTCACCAATTTCGCCTCTGCCTACTATCCCGTGACAATGGCCCTGCAGGTCCCTTCATCCGTTCAGGATCATGACACAGTCTGCCTCTGTCCCTCCCCATGCACCTCTCTCCTCTTCAGTTGGCAGGTGACTCGGCTTTCTTACCATTACCTCATGCGGACAAGGGCGTAGGTGCTACAGCAAAGTAAGGTTTCTTGATAAGAGTTGTTCCAGGTTTACCAAATACATCAGCTAAGTCACTGGGTCCTGTGGGATGCAGCCCAGGGCATGCGGGGCATTCATTGGAATGGGACAGGGTCAGGATTGGGGGGGTTAATGTCTAGCTTCACCCTCTACTCATGATTCCTTCCTACATAAAGCCCTGCTATCATGGCCCTCTGTGTCTAAACTCTAACTTAGCTACAATGCTCCTTTCTGTCATTGACATGCTGTCTCTCCCAATACTCTATTTCATGGGTCTTTTCTACCCTAGGTTGTCACACAGATCTTAATAATGCTGAATGGCCAAGATGCATCTTCTTTCCCATACTTCTCCTAGAGGCCATGGAAATAAAGGGATGTGGCCAGTCCCACTGACCGAAGTAAGGAGACTCAGAAGTCCAAGAAAAATGAAAATTCGTGGGAGTATGTATATATTTCATCTTTCTCTTTCAAGATGGGGTGAAATGTCTGATCTCCAGTTTTATGGTCTAAGAACCAGTTTATTCAAAATTCCTACTACGTTTACATAACCAAGAAAAAAGTCACAGTGGCTTCATCTTAGAGAAAGGGAGCAGAGATAGGACATCAATTAAATCTACACATCAGTATGTCCAAATCTCACCTCCACACCATACAGACCTGAATACATCTTAATTTGTTTTACATCAGCATTTATTTGAACTCCTGAATCTCTACCCCACAGCCTAGATTACAAGTGCCCTGGATTCAATGGCAATATCCTATTTATAATGATATCATCACCTAAAACACAGAAGTCACTTGAGGAACATTATCTCTGCCATATGCCTCTCTCTATAATATTAAATACGTAGTTATTTTAGCACTTGATAAAACAACTTATAAAAAGAATACAGGATATCTTGGGGGACCTGGGTGGCTCAGTTGGTTGAATGCCCGACTTCAGCTCAGGTCATGATCTCAAGGTTCATGAGTTCAAGCCCTGCCTTGGGCACACTGCTGTCAGCGTGGAGCCTGCTTTGGATCCTCTGTCCCCTTCTCTCTCTGCCCCTCCCCTGCTTGCACTCTCTCTCTCTCTCTCAAAAATAAATAAACCTTTTAAAAGAGAATACAGGATATTTTATTATCCAACTAAGCTTACACACAGAGAGGTTTCCTACCTCAAAGTCAAAACCACCATTAACACTTGATCCTGTCCAATTCGATAGCAAATGATAACCCAGACTCTTTCACCAGGGAAAACTGCATGTAGTCTGTCCATCCATCCACCTGTCTGTCCGTCCATCCACCCATTCATCTGTCCATCTATCCAGCCATTTATGCAGTTATTTATCACAAGTATATTTGGTATTATTAGGTACTGGACAATGTGATAGCCATTAGGGATATGATACGAGAAAAAAAGAAATGGATCTCTACCCTCAGAGCCTACAGTCTGGTAGGAAAACAAATACTCATCAAATGAACCAACACCTATGCAGCAGATGCAACGTAAGCTGGATACCCAGGACAAATGTTCATCAAACTTTCGCATTAAACAGATTTTCCAGGCTCTGGTCAGGCATCCTGATGATGCACCGCTCTGCTCTCTCGACTCACTCACTCTCTATCCAGCCGGCTACGTGTTTCAACTTCCCTCATTCCCAGTACCAGGGCCCTGACAGCCAGGGTGAAGAGGAGGGACTCTAGCAAAGCACTGGGACCCGGTGCTGACCCTTCTTTGCTGTTATGTCAGCCATGACTTTGATCCTGAGCAGGTGCCCGGGCTCCTCTCCAGTTCTCCTTCCCCTTGTTGAGCCTGGCATGTCAGAGACAGAGGAAGAAATGGCAACTGCTAGAACTGCACTGCAGATGTGGTGTGACAGAAGAACAGTGACCTCACTTTATGAAAGTCGAAAGACAAAAGAGTGTGTGTTTATTAAGCAATCCGTTTGTACACTGAATCTAGGGGGTACCTGTCAAAATCCGAGGTAGAAATACTAGCTGCCATTCGTGGAGTGCTCATACCTGCTCAGCTGCCCTCATCCGATTTCTGGAAGCCCACGTCTCTGGCTGTACGGGATAGTCCATGTCGTGGCCACAGTTACTCAAATGCTCTCTCTGTTTGCGTGGGTAAAAGTTTTGAGTAAATACATATAACTTCAAAAATAGAAAACCCTCAGGGTGCCTGGGTGGCTCAGTCAGTTAAACGTCCGACTTCCGCTCAGGTCATGATTGGTAGTTCACAAATTTGAGCCCCGCGTCGGACTCTGTGCTGACAGCTCAGAGCCTGGAGCCTGCCTCCGATTCTGTGTCTCCCTCTCTCTCTGCCCCTCTCCCCACTCATGCTCTGCCTTTCTCTCTCTCAAAAATAAATAAACATTTAAGAAAACAGAAAACCCTTCACAGAGGGATCGTTGCTCACTCTTTACCTGTATAGGTCTCCTAAGTCTATTGTACAGCTTAAACACACACACACACACACACACACACACACACACACACACACAATGGAAATTTAGGATATTTTAGAAGGAAATCACAAAACTATTAGTGACATCCAGAATTTTCAAACAAATATAACAATCAGGTCTCTTCCATGAGATGTTTCTTATAATTTAATCTTGGGGTCAGATGGATTTGACTTTGATTCTTGGATGACCACTACATAATTGTGTAACCTTGGGAAATTACCTTGCTTTTTGTGTGTCTCAACTCCTGCTGTAAAACTAAGATAAAAATCCATATATTTTACATATTTGACGGCACACTTTATGTTAGTGTCAGGCAGAGTGCGTGGTATGTTTGAGGACCGCAAAAGTTAGCTCGATGCCACAGACCTATGTTATTCGGGAAGATGATGATACTTAAAGCATTCCGACATCTCAGAGAACATAAGCTGATTAATTCATCTTTTACCATGACTTTTAAAGAGCAAAATATAATTTTAAAATATGAACTTTGTATACATCTGCCTTGATCTGATTACATAAGGATTTATCTCTCTTAAATGTGTTGGGATGCTAAAGCTGATTTCATTCTTTACTCTGTGTGATTCTATTTCTCCGAAGTTAGCGGGTAAAGACGTAGGGGAGGTGGCACAGTTTGAACAGACAACAAATGTCTCAGGCTTTTTCTTTTTTTAAGTTTATTTATTTATTTTGAGAGAGTGAGCATGCGGGACGGGCAGAGAGAGAAGGAGAGAGATAGAATCCCAAGCAGGCTTCACACTGTTAGTGCAGAGCCCAATGCGGGGCTTTAAACTCACAAACAGTGAGATCATGACTTGAGAGGAAAGCAAGAGTTGGACGCTTAACCAACTGAACCACGCAGGTGCTCCATTTTTTTTTTTTAATGAGGCAGCACGGTATTGCCAGAAAAAGGCTGGACTAGGGGTCAGAAAACTGGATTAGAACTCTGCATTTTCTATATCCTTTTGGCTCATCGTTCACCATTTCGAAAGCTCTGATCTTTACTTAAAAGGGGATCAAATCACCTGCCTCATAATGCTGTGTCAAAACACAAAATACAGATGACGTGCCTAGTACACAGCCAGTGCTCAGTATATAGCTACTAAGCTTACGAGAAGATCTTCGTGCACAATCCACGGCAAGTAAATTCTTATCACTGTAAATTTCTCTATGTATAAGTTAGAATATATGTCTTCACGAGAGAAATTTGGTTTAAAGAAGTTTTTGAGCATTTATGACACATATTTTAGTCATAACAAAGAAGGCACTAACACGATTGCAAAAAGGTTTATTCAGGGAAAACATAAATAGACCATGCCTCAGAATAAATAAGAAGAATTTTGGTGCATATTTTCGACTATTAAATTGGTAGGCTGAAAGCAGCTATAATGATTCACTTTCTTATCTTCTAAACCACTCACTCCTGAAGTGAGGAAAAATAAATTGCATTTATCGCTCTCCATGATATGCCCACCTATTTTAACACTTGTTATTATATTGTTTGTACGCTTCTTCTACCAGAACAAGAGCAATTTTGGCAAACCAGCCGTGTCCCGTATGATAGCCACGGATATGAGGGTAGACACTGGAGTCACACAGCTGGGAGTGCCCCCGGGTATACAAGTCACCCATCATGTGGCCTTTGGCAAGTTATTGAAGCCATCCGAACTCCCTTCAATTGATCGGTAAGCAGGGAGACAGACATTCGCTTTAAGCTTACAAAGTTCTTATGCGGCTACTGCACAGTTGGAACTAAGCCTGGCACATGACGGGCAAATTGGTAAGAGTTAGCTAGTAGATCATCTCAAAATGCTCAGGAATGTAGGTCCTCGGTGAATGTTGAATGGATGAATAAATGAATAATGAATAAGTGAACGACAGACAGATCTTTTTCAGTCTGAAAGAAGATCAGGACTTCACATTTGAGATGGTTATGTGCCCAATGCTGTCTCATCAGGGGCCTTGGTAGTTCACTTTTCAGAACAGGTGAGTATCCTGCAAATAAGGTCAGGTATTTTCCACCTGTGATCTTCTAGGATTCTGAGAGGGCATGAGGATTCTTTGTTTGAATTCATGCTGCGCGTGTCTAAAAAACACACAATGTCTGAGCAATTGTCTTTATCAATAGGTTGACCTGGGCTTTAGGCCAAATACTCATAGGAAAGATTACACTGAAAACAAATATTTCCAGGAAAGTGATTCTGTAAACTCATATTGAGTGTTGCTTTTGCCCTTCTCTCAGGGCACTTCAATACTCAAAGAGAGAGCCCTTTCTCAAAACGGATTGCTTGGATATTTTCAATTTCATAAATGCTTTCATTCCCTCTGGCAACAGCAGAATGAACAAGCACACAGTATGGGGAGGAGAGGCAGCTCCATAAAAACTGCTCTGAGCGTGTGGGCAGCGGCCTCCCCCAGACCCGGGAAATGTCTCGTCAGCAGGTTCAGCCTTTCCCCTGCCGGAGCTGAGCGAGCTGGGTAAGCGCTGTTGAAACGTTGGGAGCTGTGATCTTGTGTGAAGAGGTCAAGGGAGCAGACCTGAACGCTGTTTCAAGGACTAAGCTTTGCCATGGGGAGAACCCAGCAAGTGGCACTTCATACCAAAACCCTCCATTCCATGCTGGGATACAGATACCTGCATTAGTGGTGTCCTGTTTCCTAAAGAGGGAAACCGATAGCGGTGGGTTTTATCCAGCAATTACTATCTCCCTCTGATGGAACCGGTGGCACGGAAAGAAAAACGAGAAAGAAAAAGCAAAGCGACGCTACGTGTGGGTGTTCATGTACTAGGTCACGTTCTAAGAACGAAGGTGGTCTTTCCACTGTAGGAAAGAATGAACTTGGCCAGTGACTTCTCATGCTACCCCTCCCACTTGATCCCAAAACTTAATTGAAGTCAATCTGGCATAAACATAATGCCAGTATCAGCCTACAAGAGAAGGAAAGGGTGCTGCAAACTTCTCACCGTCCATATATGTTTGGGTTTATAGTGTAAGTGGCTGGGCAAGATTAAAGAATATTAATATTGGGCAGAATCAACTTCTTCTTTTAGAAGAATCCTCTAGCTGTATTACAGAGGAAAGTAAGCTGAAAACTGCAGGCAAGGAGTACAAAGAGACTACTGCTGGGATTGCCCAGACAAGATTTAACAGTTAAGAGAGTGTGCGTGTTTGGGGCATAGATGTAGCAAATATTTCAGCAGTATGCCAATGTACAGGACTTACTCATTCATTTGATGTAGAAGTTTAGGAGAGTAGGAGGTGATTACTAGATGTAAGTTATCCTTTCTACATCCCTCCTACCCTTTGTTTCTCTCTCTATCCATTCTTTTTAATATAAACTTACCCCAAAAAAATCCTATATACCAGATACAGTAGGTGTTGGATTGGAATTTCCAAAGATGGTCTCCCCATTATATTCCAACCCACATGTTCTTTCTATAAAATGTTGTTGACATGACTTCATTAAGCAATCGTATTGCCTCCTCTTGAATATGGCCATGGGCCAGCCTTTGAATCTATAATCTAATGAGCATTATGTGATGGGAGTGACTCTGTGTCACATTTAAGATTATGCCATAAAAGTTGATACAGTGAATGCCTCACCCATTCCATTCTATTTCAGGGAAACAGCCCTTAAAACCCAGTCATGACATTTTGAGGAAGCCCAAACCACATGGAGAGGTCATGTGTAGATGTTCTTGCCAACAGTCCAATCTCAAATCTCAACTAATAACATCATCTTGTAGGACATGTCAGTGAGTGAGGCTTCATATGACACCAGCCTGTGGGTCACCCTGGAAGATGCTGAGACAAGCAGAGAGGAGCTATCCTCACCAAACCTTACCCCATGTATAGACCTCTGAGTAAAATGCACTCTGTCATTGTTTGAAACAATGATGTTTTGAGGGAATATATTAGGAGTTATAGAAACATTCCATGATATTATGAGATTGAAAAGTTAAATAATACTAATTCTTTCTTCCCAGTAAGATATTCTCATAAGTACCTAATATTATTAAAATCAGTTTAGTGGAAAGGGAAGCATGTTCAAGGTCAAATGGAAATGTAACAGAAAGATAACTTACTAAGTGATCAACACTATTTCTTTTCTTTAAGTTTATTTATTTATTTATTTATTTATTTATTTATTTATTTATTTAGAGAACATGAGTGGGAGAGGGTCGGAGAGAGAGAGGGAGAGAGAGAATCCCACGAAGTCTCTACACCATCAGCACAGAGCTCCATGTGGGGCCTGATCCCCTGAATCATGAGATCATGACCTGAGCCAAAATCAAGAGTTGGACACTTAACTGACTGAGCCAGCCAGGCGCCCCATCATCACCTACTTCTGATGCTCACTGCTTACCTGCAAGCACATCCCAAAACCTGGTACCTGCCATACCTGATGCCTACCACGGTATGTCCTGAAAACCTTACACCACATGCTGGTAAACATGACCATCTGTAATAAGGAGCCAGCATCGATGAGCTGTCTTCATAAAGGAGAAAGGAAAGGAATTGCCCCTCTATTTATAAATTGTTTGGAAGATACCTTAAGATTTCACCTCTTAGGCCCATGTGTATTTGAAGTAGGCACTTTTGGATATGCCTTGTTGCCTGAAGTTCTGTCAATAGCTGATTTTAAGAATCCATCTTTGCTGGTATTTATGGTATTTATGGAGAATCTATATGCCATACTTGGCCATTCTGATGTGTGAGTGAGCAGATGCCATTGGCAGGAGAGTTCGCAAATTCTGTGGAAACTATAAAATGAATTTCAATATACTGCCAGATTTTCTGGGTCCAGGTGCCATAGGTATATATGCAACTTTGCCACTGAGATGTTAGCCTTTGGGTTCATTGCCTTGGCCACTGTTTAGGTGACACATGTTGGACAACTAGCATTTGCCCAGCAATGGCAAGTTGGGTTCCACTTCCATGAGTGAGGGGTTTTCTTGTCCCAGCAACTGACATTTAGTTTCAAAAGTAACAAACTCCTTGGTTTAAGTAGCAGGTGGTTAGGATGATTATCTTTGCTGTGCATGAGCCCATAAAAACGATACTACTTGGTCTGAGGTGGGAGATTGCATGGACATTAAGATCTGAACCTAATCTTTCCATAGCCTGAGAGACTAAAAACAGGATATTGGTACTCTTGAGCAGAGAAAGTCCAAGGGCCTCAAAATGGACAAACATACTCATTCTGATCGTCACTAATTCAGGGTTACAAGTAGTTTTGTGGAGTGGTCCAATGCATAGATTTTGTTCAGATGAACCTGGATTCAAGTTCATACTTACTCATTTATTTTATTTAATCTCTAAAGGGGTCATTTGATGCATTTAAAGTGTTTATCACAATGCCAGGCAGGTAATGAGCACCCAGTAAATGAGAGATGATATGATAACAATGTCAATGGCCATGAGGACATTATGAGAATGTGGTTAATATTGTTGTCACTATTATCTGGGATGCTGGTCACTAGATGTGACATCACATTCAGGTCCGATGTCAGATGAAGGATCTATATGGGAGATGGATTTAGGAGTCATGGTCATGTAGTATGCAGTTAGAATCATGGGAGTAGGAGATCCAGAGATTAAAAGAAAGAGAGACCCAGAGAAAACCCTAAGGGCACAATATATGAGGTAGAGTAGAAGAGGAAGACCCAGAAGAGTTCAGTACGTAGGAAGAGACAAATAAGGGTCAAGAACCATGGGAAATGAAAAGGAGAGTGTTTCACAGAGAATCTTAAAAAGAAGCAAGTGAATAAGACCATATTTATTATTGGTCCATTCCACTGTATTCCATTCCATATTTTCAGTGTGTCTGGGAACCTCTGCGTTGTAAGCGGAATATTTAGCCTGGCTAATAACAAACGTAAAGCAAGCAATTAATCCTTAATATACTGGAAAGGAGCAGGTTCCCAATAGGTAGATATTTCCTTAGATGAGTGGTAGAACAGTCAATCTTTGTTGTAAGTCAGCAGCGTGTTAGAATTATTTATCTTGGGATGGATTCTTATGACTCCTGCTGTTTCCCTCCTTATATCTAGTAACTGTCACCCTGCGTGACTAGGTGGGTCTATTCCAGCTTGAGGAAGGATTTGATTCAAAGGGAAGTAGGGGTCCATTTTCAAAAAGAGGTGGCTCCTAACAAAGCCCTGTAGGGGGTTTCTACCTCTGCATCTTCTGAGAGAAAACCACAAGATGCCACCCTCCTTCATTTTTGTTCAGAAGGCAATCTTCTGCGCACTATTAGAGATATTCTAATTAGCATGCCTAATTACAAGGCCCTATGAATCCCTTTGAAAGAAAAAAAAAAAGGAAGAAAGTCTTTTCTACAGTATAGGCAAAAAGAAAGACAAATTGACAATCAATTCCTGGGCGAGGGGGAGATAAACCTACCAGCTGGATTGAAATGGGGTGATTCCAGATTTCAGTTCCGAGTGTAAAGGTGGATGGTCAGAATTGGATACACTAAGACTTTTCACTGCAACCTCTTCTCACAAAGATAGGCAGTTGGGACAGAAAATAAAGTAAGTATGGTTAGAGTTATATTAAAATACTCTATTAAAAGCTGGCTTCTCGCCTAGGATCTACCTTCAGTCAGTTAGATGGTCACTTACAGGTCACTTGCCTCGTCTCTAGGCTTGAGTTTGTCTCCTTAGAGGAGGGAATATACTAGTCCAGAAGCTACTGATGTTACTACTACTTGGGTCTCTTTGTATTCTTCTTCTATAAATTAGGCTTGTGATAATTTCAATTAAGCCTTGAACGATTCCAATGCATGAGAGGGAGCTTGGTGTGGTGATCAAATGATGGCTTCACAGAACTTTGATTTTACCTATGCAAGGCTCAACGTGTAGAGAGGCTGGTCTCTGGGCTTGCTGGCTCTGCCTCATGCTGCCTATGTGAGGTCTGTGCCTCAGTTTCCTCATATGAAAATGGAAGTGATAATATTATTGTCTTTCTCATAATGCCATGAGGTGGAAAGAAATTGATATGTTTTTTTAAATCTTTTTTAAATGTTTATTTACTTTTGAGAGACGGCGACAGAACACGAGCAGGGGAGGGGCAGAGAGAGAGGGAGACACAGAATCCGAAGCAGACTCCGGGCTCCGAGCTGTCAGCAGAGCCCGACGTGGGGCTCGAACCCAGGAACCGTGAGATCATGACCTGAGTCGGAGTCGGACGCTTAACTGACTGAGCCCCCAGGCGCCCCTGAAATTGATCTTTTTTGAAGAACACCAGAACTGTGTCCAGAATATGAATGAATGTGTCAGATAAAACTAAGACTTAAGCTCCACAAACTCATCATTACATGACCTTAAGTTGGGCACTATTGCCAAGAAGTTTACGCACAAAGCACTTCAGCTATGTTTCTTCACCTCTCTCTGCTTCAAGTCTCCATACGCCCTGCTAGTTGCCATCCTTAACCTTATGCCTAAACAAATGCAAACCATCCACAGTTTGACCCAATGGAATTTCCCTTGAATTTACTTATTTAACTCCGTTTGCCTCTCAGATAAAAGTAACGTGTTTCCTCTCTTCTGTATCATGGAGCCAACAGTGATAAATCCTCATGAGACACATGTTCCGACTTTTTTCTCTGCAAATCACTTACCTGTGTCTCAACCATTCCTTCTCTAACTCCTTTAAGGACCCTGATACCACTGCAAAACCTGATACATCTGCTTTTTACATGTATTCGACACCCTTTCTCAAATGCCTCTTCAAAAATGACCCTTCCCTTCTCAGGAGGCCTGTATCTGTGTCCATCTCACTGAGATTTCACGAGCAAAAGAATGTTTACTATTGATTCTCTACTCCTCCCTTGATGTGTCCACAAGGATAAGCGACAGAGACGATTTGGGTTCATTCAGTATTCAGTCAATAAACAAATGTTTACTGAGCTCTACGTGTTGGGGGAAATAACAATATAAATATGTATTATGTTCTCCCATATTCATATAAATGATAGAAAATTAAGCACATGGTTTCTGTACATTATTTTTTCCCATTATTTTATGTCTTAATGATATTTCCTTATCAGTCCTTAAAAAGCTTGTGATGGTTTTAAAATACGTCTGTCGATATATCATACTCCTGCCATCGAAAGGTGAGTCATATTACCTTCCACACGACTCTAGGCAAGACTCAGAAATAGAAAGTGATGGAACCGACATCCCATCACTTCTGAGGCTGGGTCTTACATGATCTTAAAAGGTCACAGCCTTCACTGGCGTGCCCTGGATTTTCCTTCTCAAAACCCAGCTCTCATGTTATGAGCAAGCCTAGAGGAGGCCACTTGAAGGTGTTCTGGTTGAGGGTCCTAGTTAAGGTCCAAGCAGGCAGCTGGCATCCTTCAGAGGACTCCAAACCCATTGTTCCAGAGACCCAGAGGATTTTACATACACAGAGCAGAAAGGAGCAATCTCTGCATTGTAGAGCAGAGGTCTAAACAAGACTGCTCTGGCTTTAAGCAGCTATCATATAGTGGGGCTTTGCTGCACAGTAGACAACCGGAGCATCTGTGGAGCCATTTTAATTCCATTCCCTTTCCTTGATTTACACTCCATATCTGCTCTCTCAGGATCCAACTTCCACCACCAACAGAGCCCATCTCCTAATTATCTTTTTTTCTTTAAGTTTTTTAATGTTGATTTATTTTCAAGAGAGAGCACGAGCAGGGGTGGGGCAGAGAGACAGAGAGGGAGACACAGAATCGGAAGCAGGCTCCAAGCTCTGAGCTGTCAGCCCAGAGCCCGACGTGGGACCCAAACCCCTGAACGGAGATATCAGGATGTGAGCTGAAGTCAGATGTTTAACTGACTGAGCCACCCAGGTGCCCCAGACCATCTCCTCATTATCTTAAATATTTTCACCTCAAGGTTTTACTTCATTTGGGTCAGTGGTGGTTTATCTGTAATAACAGTGATAGGGGTCTTACAAGGTCACACAGCTTTCCCCTGGTACTCTGTGGAATGCATCCCTTCCCAATAGAACTTTGGCTCTGAGTAATTCCTCTCTTGAAGTCTTTGGCAAGGACTCTCGTTCTGCCATTTAATGCCAAGAATACTGTGCTTAGAGTCAGAAGAACCTTCTGTGCATCACGTCTACCTACCTACTATGCCCTTCAGAGTTTGATATTTCCACACCTCAATTTCTCAATTACGAGAATGCTATTAAGTTAATTTACACTAAAATGTTTTCGAGAGTTTATATAAAGGTGATTTGAAAGGTCAAAAGTGCTACACAAATTGTATACGTTAATATTATTGTTAGACACTTGTCTTTTTTAAAGTTTATTTATTTATTTTGAGAGAGAGAGAGAGAGAGACAGCACAAGCAGGGGGAGGGACAGAGAGAAAGGGAGAGAATCTCAGTGTGGGCCTTGAACTCACAAACTGGGGGTTCATGACCTGGGCTGAAATCAAGAGTGAGACGCTTAACCAACTGAACCACCTAGGTGCCCCTAGACACTTGTCTTAATGGCAGGTTAGCCGTATCAAGGGGACAATTTAAGGCCATTGATTGATAAATTCATTAAACAGAGATTCCAAAGTGGCCACTGTATTTTTATTGTCCCAATCCAATGTGATAAATGTTACAGGTGCAGATCAACTCATGGAAATAAAGTTTAGCCTATATTAATATGCTTGCACATTTTCCTGGTGCCTTTGAAAATAGATTTCTATTTTGATTTTGAAACAGGTGTTTTGGAATATATTTTGAAATAAGTTGAACAATGCTTATTCATGAGGAGTTTTGCATCATACGACAGCTGAAGTTAATATTGACCACGCTGAATTTCCATACCAGTCCCAAGGATTTGAAAGCAACAGGGATCCTGAAGGTGTCAGTAATTTAGTTATTATCATTAGCACAAGACTCTATGGGACATTTTAATTGCAAATCATAATGACAGAACATTTATAACACTGTTCATTAATACATTATTTAATGCAAACCTATGAAAAATTTAATTGCTGTTAAATGAAGTGTACCAGATAACATTCCAAGAGATTCAATTTGTAATAAAAATAGGGTTGCTTAGTGTTTGATGCTATGGGGTTGTCTGGGGGGGTATGATTGAGAGGAGGATTTTTTGAATATGAAAATCCTTTTAGTACCTACTAGTTTGAGCCATTTTTATCATAAAAAATAATGTTACCATGGCATAGTTATACAAATATAGTTTTTAGAGGACAATCCCACCACTATTAATTAGCTACATGCAATTGGGCAGATGATTTAACCTGCTTGAGCTAAGTTTCCTCATCTATAAAATTGAGTAGTCATTTAATACCCACCTGTAGCAGACAATGCTAATTGCTCACATAAAACTCTCTATCCCTGTAATGGTCCCCATGGCTCTATGATCTTGGAATAGTGAACAATTGTCAAATCTCAGGCAGACATAACACAACAAAGATGTACTTCTTTTTTTTAATGTTTATTTGCTTATTGAGAAAGAGAGCATGAGCAGGAAAGGGGCAGAGACAGAGAGAGAAAGAGAGAGAATCCTAAGCAGGCTCCGCACTGTCAGTGCAGAGCCCGACGTGGGGCTCAGCTTCATTAACTGTGAGATCATGACCTGAGCCAAAATCAAGAGTTGGACGCTTAATCAACTGAGCTACCCAGGTGCCCCAACAAAGATGTGCTTCTTGCTAAAGCTTATCATTCATTAGAAAATGACCAGATCTTTGTTCTCAGGCCAGCGGTACCCTTGTTCTCCAACCAAGGAGAAAGCACAGTTTGGAATACTGGTAACTGTTAGGACAGAGAGAAAGAGAGGAAAACAAAGTAGATACTTATTAAAGCTTCCCCTGGGGGGTGACCACACATCACTTTTGGCCACATTTCCCTGGGCAAAACAAGTCATAACACTTGAGATCAGTGGGGCAAAAAAATTTGCATTCATGACTACCTATCTTGGAATGTACCTTTTGATTCCACTAACACCCTTCTGTTTCACCAACAGATTCCCATTTCCATGCAACAGAAGGAACTAGGCTCAGCTAAAATCAAGGGTTCCCTTACTGCTAAAGGTGGCCACGTGCTTCCTGTCTCTGTTGTTGGAGAGGAGGTGCATTGTTCTCCCTCACAGCTGATTTGACCCTTTGATTTTAATGAAGAGATCCACTGATAGCATCCCTGTTTCCCTTTGGAATAACTGTACCTTGAGTTCATGAGGGGTCAAACAGGTTGTTATATCCTCACCATAGACGGTAACAAGTAAATTGCTCTGCGTAACAAGTAAATTGCTCTGCAGCAGCTGAATTCTCTCCTCTCATTCTTTTTTTTTTTTTCAACGTTTATTTATTTTTTGGGACAGAGAGAGACAGAGCATGAACGGGGGAGGGGCAGAGAGAGAGGGAGACACAGAATCGGAAACAGGCTCCAGGCTCTGAGCCATCAGCCCAGAGCCCGACACGGGGCTCGAACTCCCGGACCGCGAGACCGTGACCTGGCTGAAGTTGGACGCTTAACCGACTGCGCCACCCAGGCGCCCCTCTCCTCTCATTCTTGAAGTACTGTTGAAGTTAAATATCAGTGAACAATCAAAATCAATGGAGATTTTGTGTTCATCAATATGGCAGATTAACCAATGGTGGAAGCCATCCCTATAAAATCTCCAACCTCTGGATAACTATCAAAATATTCTGAACACATAGATGAGACTGCAAGAAAACAATATAAAACTCAAATGGAAGAAATGAAGAGATAATTGACAACCAGAGTGTTGGTGCTATGATCAGTGAAAAGCAGCCCTCAGGTGAGGGGTTGGGGGGGGGGGAGTGGGCCAGTAGTAGTTAGCTGTTACTGGGTTCCAACTTGCACATAGCATCCAGTGAAAGCCGTGGGCTGATCAAAACAGGACCTGATGCCACCCCACTAAGCCATCTCCAAAAGAGTTTGGAGATGTTCTACCATTTCCCATGGGCAGCACAGAAGCTTATGCTTCTGATGCTTTGACAAGGGTAAAGGAGGGATCTTCAGTGAGGAAAAAGTAGCTCTAAACCTACACCAGGAAGACACTGATTGAAAGAAAGCTGGTCATTAAGAAAATATTTCCATTCACAATTGCATCAAAAAGAATAAAATACTTAGGGATATACTGAACAAAAGAAATGTGAGGATTGTACCCTAAAACCATAAAGTTTTTTTCCGAGTTTTTATTTTAATTCCAGTTAGTTAACATATCGTGTAATACTAGTTTTGGGAGTAGAATTTAGCAATTAATCACTTACATACAACACTCAGTGCTCTTCACAAGTGCCATTACCCATCTAGACCATCCCCTGCCCACCGCCCCTCCAGCAACCCTCAGTTCTCTGCAGTTAAACATTTTGAAAAAAAAAAAAATGAAAGAAAGAAGATCAAAATAAATAAAAAAGACAACCATATTCATAGACATGAAGACTTAACAGTGTTAAGATAACATTGTTCTCCACATCTATCAGCAAACCCAACTCCGTCAGAACCCCAATCGGCTGTTTTTGCCAAAACTGAAAAGCTGACCCTAAAATTCACATGGAAATGGAAAGCAGCAAAATAGCTAAGACAATTCTGGAAAGGAAGCACACATTTGCAAGACTTACACTTCTTATTTCAAAAGTACAGTAATCAAGAAACACTGACATAAAGGTGGACATGCTTCATCCTCATTCTTCACCTTCAGTTAACCTTCAACAAAGATGTAAGACTAGTTTAATGGGGGAAAGTGCTTGGGTAAATGGATACACACATGCATTGATTAGTTTGGACCCCTTTCTAATGCCATATACAGATTTGACTCAAAATGGTACAGATATCTAAATCTTTCAAAGCTCTGCAAGAAGACATATGAGTAGATCTTTGTGACTCCACATGAGCCAATGATTTCATGGATGTGCCAACATAAATATAAGCCCTGTAAGCAATTTAAACAAGAACAAGAAGAAAGAGAAATAGGAGGGAGAAGGGGGAGTTCACAAATGGTAGAAGAAAGTATTACTAGACAGTATATTACAAGTAAAGAAATACGTAAGTGCACGTATGTCACAAATAAGTGGAAAGAGAATTCAGATTTCTGGGAGATATTTGAGGTGAATATAATAAAAATATTTGGATAATGAATCAATTACCTACAAATCAACAAGAAATCATATTGCTACTTTATGGAGAATATAAAAAGAAGTGACAGATGAAAAAAAAGTTTAATGTTACTTATAATTAGGGAAATGCAAATGAACTAAACAGTGAGAAGCCAGTTCATGTCAATCAGTTGGCAAGATTTAAAGAGCCCAATAATACCCAAGAATTCTTCATCACCTTCATTGTTGTCAAACTGGCTCAACACACTATTTATTCTTCCTTGCCTTCCTAATTGGGATTTTCTTCCATCTTTGCCCTCCTAGAAACTCTCAGTATAGCAGCCAGATGTCAAATATGATCGTATCATCCAGTATTTAAAATCCTGAAGTGGATCCCTATCCCATTCAGATGAATACCAAAGTCTTTATGATAGTCAGCAGGACCCCAAAGAACACTCCTATCATTCTTTTGCTCTCCTTTCCAACTACTCTGTCTCATAGCCACGCTGGCCTCCCTACTTCCTCAAAAACAAACAGACAAAAAACTAGGAATACTTTCACTTCAGTTAATTGGCCCTCTCTCTAGCAAGTTTTAGATAACGAGCGTGCTTGTTTCCACATTTCTGTGGAGTCAACAGGTCTTTGCTTGCATGTCCCTTCCAAAGTGAGAGCTTCCTTTAACTGTTAATTTAAAAATGCAATATCGTCCTCCCTCTGACACTGTCTATTGCTTTGTTTTTCCTTGTTTTTCTCCATAACTGTGGAGCAGAGTACTGTGCACTGCTTGTCAGTCCCAAGGGAGGATTCCAAACACCCCCCCACCCATTGCATTTAGGTATAAGAGTCTCCAAGGAGAACACAGCACGGCCAACCACCGGATGGACCCACCTACATAAAGTAGAGATGGAGGAAGACCAGCCCCAATAGCGACCATTGGTCCCCATGGCCAGTGGCCCTCTCCAGGCCGCAGTGGAAGGGCAAACTACCCATGCATAGGCCTGTCCTGCCACAGTAGAAGGAACCCTGTCCCTTCCCTGCAGAGGACAGATACAGCAGGGCGTTGGCTGGGTGCCACATAGCACACACACTTTAAGCAGAGAAAAAAGAGTACTAATTGTCCTACAATGAGCACAGATATTCCCACACAAGGTAAGGTGATAACCCCTCACAGACTGTGTGGGCTCTTTATCGGTAGGTAAGGAAGTGTTCCAGGTCCAAGGCCCATTCCTATATTGCCAAGAGGGGCTCAGAGACGGTATATGAGGCAACCTTTACCCAACAAATAACACAACCTCCTAAGACAAACAAAAAACTTGTGTTTATAATTATTGGTTATTATATGTATTGCCTCATCAATGTATAGGTTGTCTAAGGACACACATTTCTATCTCTTACGTTTACTATTGCTTCTGAAAATGTTGAAGAGTTCTTCACTTACAGCATGTGCTCAATAAACATTTAATGACTTGCTCTGAATTGCCAAATATCAATAAGAACATAGAAAAATAAGAGAGCTCAGTTACACTGCTAATAGGTCTATTAGTTATAACAACCCCTGTGAAGTACAATTTGGTAAAGCCTGGTGAAGTCAAAGTGGGTGTACTCAATAGCTTAGTAATTATCTCCCAGAGGGAAAATTATGAATAAAGATAGAGCAAGACTGTTGCAGCAAAGAAAAAAAGGGCAAATGACTTACCTTTTTCTTCACTAAGGAATTATATAAATAGATTTATTCAATGAAACACTAGGAAGATACCAGAAATGAATAAATTAGACCAAGAAAAATAGACACGGGAAATTAAAAAAATATATTATTAGATGGGAAATGCCAGTTGGAAAATATACACACAGTATGGTAACATTTATATAAATGTTAAAACAATATAAAATATATGTCATTCATTTATATTTAGGTATATTAATATACACAAAATACAAAGCATGAATGGAGAAGCAATAGGCCAACTTTAAGATACAGATTATGCTTAGGAAAGAATAGAGGGTGAGGCCTTATTACTGTCTAAACTACTTTCTAATAAAATATATTTAAAGTAAAAAGGGTCAAGCTATTAAAGTTAACTCTGGCACATAGGTGAGTATCTCTTTTGTTATTTTGTACGCTTTTCTATGAGTTTGGGATACTTTGTAAAAAACATTTAAAAAAATTAAAATTCAAACATGGCGGGGACCAATGAATCCCAATGGTAATCACCTAATAGTACTGTTTTATCATTTTCCGTTCCTGTTCCCCAGATCCCAGAAGTACCTTTCCTGTTCATCTTTTTAAGCCTGATTCTTTAGCTTGCCTTATGTTTTTACAAGCTTTTACATTTTTTTTTCCTATAATTTGCTAAAATTAGCAAGATTTGGTTTCGGTTCTATAGAATTCAAAATCCCCAACAAGTACAGTAACTAACATCCTAGAGATACATGCAAGGACATTAGGGGAGACCTAATGAAACAAAGAAAAATCAAGATCATTTCTCAATCAAGCAGTGAAGAGTTGATGGCCCCTCCAACATTTATTATCTGTGCAACACTGGGAAACCCACTTCCTGTCTATCAGATTTTTCACATGTAAAATATAAAGGTACATCATGCCTTCGTTATGCGGTTAAAATAGTCCATCAATCATCTCTTTAAAGAAACTTACACATAGGAAGCATTCAATCAGCAGTTATTTTCTCGCTTGATAAATAAAGAGGAAAATCATAATTAAAAGTTATCAGTTATCTGGCTTATCCAGTTTGGCCCCATTGAAAAGAGCAGGTATTAATCTCTACACTCCACTGGGGACACATTTGACACAGGTCTCTTTCCCTGGCAGACTTGGTTATTGAAGAAGCCATTTGTTAAATTTACATTTGCTATCCATCTGTGTTGGCGTCTCTATGGCATGTCCCTTTAAGTGTCTGTGGAGTGGTCCTTGACATTTACAAAAAAGCTACCGGAGAGAAGTACAAAGGCAGTCAACATGTGCCAGACCAGCTCTCTAAAGAAAGAGTTAATGAACTCACTGTTCCCGGAGGAGCTTGAGGGGGTGTGAAGAGGGGAGTGTAAACAGCATTCAATTGCTTTCCTCAAAATTGTCAAGGACATTCATCAGTAATAACAAGAGGGTTTGAGACAGGGGAGCTTGGCCTTGTAGTTTTTTTTTTTTTCTTTTGCAAACTTCACAGATAATTAAAGAAGACTTGATATAACAGAGACATACCAGACTTG
>NW_024412417.1:43287872-43309631 GCF_014898765.1 Herpailurus yagouaroundi | reverse complement strand
GGCTGCGCCACCCAGGTGCCCCAAGACTTAAAACTTTCAAATCCAGCTCTTCAACAGAGACATGCTTATCTCAACTAGTTCTCTAAAATGCAGGAGATAGTCATTAACTTACAAGGTAGAACAAATGAACATACGATCAGATGGAGGCGAGAGAATTTTAAGGGAAACATGACTCCAGATAAACATTAATATTTGATTCTTGATCTGGAGGAATAGAAATTAAGAAGCTTTCTATAAAGGATGAGGGGTGGGGGAAGCACCTCTAAAAGAAGGGAAACAAAGTAATGATTCTCCACCTGGACAATCTCCCAGACCACAATACAGGCAGAAGAATACCAGGAAGAACAAAGTGGTCTTGCTGAATTGAAAAGGCAGAAATTGGATACAGGAAGTAGGAGATGACTAAAAAGTGCCAGAAAGAAGGCAGCTACACAAACAGGTGCTGATAATAGCATGGAGTTATACTCTTGAGTCTGTTGATGAAAATTAAGCTACACGTGGATAAAGATCTGCAAACCAAATGATTCCGAGTGATGTAGGGCTGGGAGACATGTGAATTCCGGCCAGGCAGAAAAGAAGAGTCCTTGCTGGATATCAGCATACTCACTAGGACCCAGGAAGGGTCATTCTTCAGTGTTAGGGATAAAGCAGACACAGAGTAAAACTACACTGAACTCCCTCTTACAAACTTTAAAACAACCTCAAAAGGATTGAACTGATCCACAATGAACTAACCTTGCTGACAGAAAAAAGTCCAACATACTACAAAGAAAAACAAACAAACAACAACAACAAAAAAATCTGGCATTAAAAAAAAAAGTGTACAATTCCAAATGTCTGTAATCAAAACAAATTACTTCACATGTAAAGTAGGAAAAAAGTAATTCATAAATAGAAAATATATCAGTAAATAGAAATAGACCCAAAGATGACAGAGATGATAGGTTTAATAGGCAAGGATTTGGGTGACATCCATTATGATTAGATTTAATCACATAAAAGTAAATAAACACATAAACAAGATCAATCAAAAGCTATAAAAAGAACAAAGTTGAATTTCTAGTTTTGAAAAATACAATATTTTAATGTTAAAAGTAATTAGCTGGGATTGTCACCAGATTAGACACTGCAGAAGAAAATACCAATGAACTTGAAGATAGAATAAAAGAAAGTATCCGAATTAAAGAACCAAAGAAAATATAAAATAGTCTAATATAGGTATAACTGGGATACCTAAAGAGAAAAAAAGGTGGAGAACAGAAAAAAAATTAAAGAAATAAGTGAAAAAGATTGATGAAAACTATCTATCTACAGATTCAAGAAGTTCAGTGAAACTTAAGAACAAAGCAAACCAAACCAAGTTAATCATAATGACATTGCTAAAATCAGTGTGAAGAGATCTTAAAACTAAGCTAAGGGAAAAAATGGGCTTGATGAAGCACCTTGCCATGTTACGTACTTCCTGTGGAGAGAGACAGATGGCAGCAATCTGCAGGCTGCGTCTAGAACATTAGGACGGGCAACAGCCAACACCCAGTAAGAAACCTGGGCACTCCATCTAGCACCTGAGAGAAAATGAATCCTGTCATCAATCTGAATGAACTTGGAAGGAGATTCTTCCAATCTTCCCCAGTCAAGCTCCAGATGAGAATGGGCTGTACATAACACCTTGAGAGTGGCCCTATGGGACCCTGAACAGAGATCCCGATTAAGCCATCCCAAGACTCCTGACACAGAGAAACTAAGAAATAATAAATGGGCATTATTAAAACCACTAAGTTTGTTGTAACTTATTACGTGTATAGAAATATAATATCCCTGACGCTTGCTACATAAGAGGAATCGTTAGAATATAGGAAAACAATTATTTTCTTCTTTCTATCAAGCTTGGCATTCAAGACTATTTTTCACAGTGATGTTTGAAGAAAGTCCCTTTGGGTGGGAACTTGTTCATTGATATTTTTGTCTATGTGGTACCCACTTTTATTAAGATAATAAGAATCACAACTTGCCTTAATGGATATACAGGCTTCAGGGGAACATAACATACAGTGGAATAAGCAATCTACAGGTTTCTCCGTACACAATGATTTCCCCTAATATACTTCCGAAACATTAGGTATTATTATTACTGTTATTGTTGCCTCTATTGAGGCAACATTTGAGGAAAGAGATGGGTGCCAATTTTTCTGGTATACAATCACCTGTGCAACCAAAATTGATCTTCTTTTATATTCAAGCAGAAATGCATTTTATAAGAAGCTTGTATATCTTCATTTGCCCTGGGGAAAGTTAAATAGCTAAATCCTTTGTAATGTTTCTCTATACATAATGAGATTATTAAGCAGCCCAGGCGGTCTCTAACCTAGAAGAAATTCCCAGATGATAAGACTAAACTTTCTATTGCTCATTTTGAGTAAGTCATCTCTAATCAGTCACTGAATGAATAGACTTATAATGAGTTCCTACTCTGGGTCAGTTATTCTGTTATTAGAGGCACAACGATGCTCAAAATACCACCTCCATCCTCAGGGTGCTTACAAGAAGTCTGGGCTGAAAAAATATAGAGATGGAACACTTCTTGGCTGGGAAACATCAAATCATAGGAGAATCAAAATCGCCTGTTAAAATCAAGAAGGATGAAAATGCAATTACTGAGTCATCCCTGTGCACCTGAAACCCTCCAGGGAGGTTTTCAACACCATCTGATTATCGTGACACATTTTATTAGTCAAGGCAACAGAGGCTCAAAGAATTGAAGTGACTTTCCCAAAGTTACATGCCTTGTAATGCACAGACTCGGGGTTAGTTCTTAGATTTTCCAGCCCCCAAATTCAATGGCTTTTCATGTAGCCACAATACTAAGATTCTAGTCTCAGGGATAACAGTAATCCAATTTCATGACTTGCAGTAGTCTTTTGTACAGTTTTTCCATGTAATTTTGCCCTTTGAACATCAAGTGACTTTTCAAAGGTAGATCCAGTATTCACAAATTGTACCATTCCTTTTAAATACCCCTGCCATGAGAGATCCCTAATTCCTAATAACGAATGTTCTTTTAAGTAGTTCAAGTGATTACATCTACTCTGATTAAGAATATTACTTTCTCAATTTTTTTTTTCCATGGGAGAAGACATTTTCTGGTATTTTTCGCACATGTTAAGTATCTACAATTCCCCTCTTGGTTTGGTGGGAAAATATGGGTACTGTGGATGGGAGAGTGATGTTATTCTACTGGAACACTATTCTGGAAAAGCACTCTGTCACTTGAATTCAGAGGCACCTGACAGGGTAGTAACAGAATCCTGCGCAGTGCTAGTGAAAACAGTTCATGGTGGCTGAGTACCAAGAGTGCCATGGACAGGTAACAACAGCCCATGTTGGCCAATGACAAATTAAAAAAAAAAAAAAAAGAATCTGAACTTGGGTAAGGAGACATTTTCTTTGGGACAAAAATCAAACAAACAAAAAACTACTTTAATCAGGAGAGGGGGTCTATTGCAACACGAAGAATATGTGAACCATAAGATCCATAAGCATCTCACAGTTCAAGCAGAAATGAGTTTTCTTTCATGGGGAGGATCAAATAAGGCTAGGAAGAAAAAAACAGGTGCAGGGGAATCTGATGAGCAGGTGGCACGATCGGAGAGTTGAGCAAGAAATATCTCTGTCGGCAGTCGATTTGGTGGAGGGGCTATCCAAAGGAAGTTGTTCCATCCTTCAATGCCTATTTAAAGTTCCAATATTTGTTTAAGCTTAACAATGGGTCAAAGTTCAGGCGCCCTGTAGAAGGACAGAAGCCTGGCTAATGTCTGGTCAAGTCAAAGTGGGGGACATTTTGTCCAGACTGGTCAGTGTGGACAAACAGTTCAGGTAATTATTGATGCCACAACAGAGAATTCGCAGTGCCCGTGTCTTATCATAGGTTACACAAAGGGGGCTCATCCTTGAGTCTTATCGAAGTCACACGGACAAAGATAGTTCTTTGGGGTGAGCCGTTTCCAGGACACAAAAGGTGGAGAATTTCTTGACTGTAGCTGTTTTCCAGGAGCATAGGGCTCAGGAAAAAGTTGACACGGTCAGTGAGCAGCATGGCAAGTAACAGAAACCCCTGGGGTGAGGGCCTACAGCCTCTGGGGGGTGAATCAGAGCCGCTCACGGTGATGAACAGCAGCCTGAGGGGACAGTGGCAGGGGTCCACGGGGAGCTTACAAAATGGAGTCAAAGTAGCTACAGATGACCTAGGATGTCTGAAACACAGCAGAAAATCGGAAGCGCATAGAAGACTCTGCCCGACGTATCTCTCGAGTCAGATCTCCTTCCACTGCCCTTGCAAAATCATTCTGCGCACTCTTTTCCCCCTCTCATTTTGCCACAAATCCCGTTGTTACACTTCGTGCATTGCATGCACTTTCTTAATAAGAAATTACTCCTCTATCCTATATCAAGAAGTTTGCTTTTCTCTCTGACCCCAGGCCACACTGCTGTCAATAAAATTAAGTCTTCCCATCCTCCCAGCCTGTATTAGTTGCTAAGTCCTTTTTGGTCCTACGGAACTTTTCATTTATTTTTAGTAGGCGTTAACTTCATTAGATCGGAGACGTTTGTAACCCATTGTCTTCATGACTAGATCCTGAGATCTGCTGAAAGGATACCCACCTTCAACTTCCATGGCATCCAACGCTGCTTCACCAAATGCCTGACATCACAGTGTGTGCTGAGCAAATGTTTGAAGTGCATTTCCTGAAGTGAGACCTGTGATTTGAAAGCTAAAGGTCCCAGACATGGCACCTGTTCATGTCCTGTCCTTCCATGCTAAGCTAGATGAATTGATGTATCCTCAGTGATTCTGCTGAAAACTATAGAACATAATTGTTGAGTTCTTTTTTTTTAAATTTTTTTAATGTTTACTTAATTTTGAGAGAGACTGACAGACAGAGCAGGAGTGGGGGAGGGACAGAGAAAGAGGGGGACACAGAATCCGAAGCAGGCTCCAGGCTTTGAGCTGTCAGCACAGAGCCCGACACGGGGCTTAACCAACTGAGCCACCCAGGTACCCCTCGTTGAGTTCTGATTGTTCCATTTAGTGTATGTGTATATTTGGTTAAAATATTTAAGCTGTCCAGGATCTAGTTTCCTCAGCTATCTGGTAAGAATAATCCTACTTACGTAGAATGGTCATATGGATACACAATACGATCCTTCAAATTCCAGTTACGATCTGTTCAATAAATACTAGTTTTTTTTTATTAGGGTAGTGGTATGTCCCCCTACTGGTGTCTCTAGAATAGCCTATAGCTAGTAGTTCAGATTTCCAGAGAAAAATGATCTCTACATAATAAAATTACAAATACAGAAAAAGAGCTGTCCTCGCAGTGAAAAGACCTGGGTTATTGTCCCTGATGTACCTAGTTTTCATCACGCAACCTAAACTAATCAGATAACCTGAGGGATATAGAGAAGATAGTCTATTTTATCGTCCTTAAACAATTTTAAGAGGATAAAGTACATTGAAAGAAAAAGTTTGTCTCACTTGAAATATGCCTACGTAAACGTCATCAATATTATTTTGGATCAAAAAGGTTAAATTCCCTATTTACTTTGCCCCCAAATCATTTGATTTTTAAACGATGTAACTCTCTCTTAAAACCAGCTAGTAATTTATGCAGGAAAAAAAGCATTCCACTGTCCCTTTATGATTCTTTCAAAGAAATCATTGATTTTTTTTCCCAGTTGGCTAATTGATTTTAAGCAATTAGTCAGTGCAAGTAACATGTAACTAGTTAGTTAGCTTACTATGCAATGTTTCCCAATACTGCTCCCTCAAAAAGTCATTAGAATGCAGATTTACAGCCTCTGATGTATTGCAAAAGTGAGAGCAGAAGAAAGCCAACGAATTTATATTTTTAAAGAAAATGAAAATGCAGAAAGGGGACATTCAGGAAATGCAATCTGAAAAACTGGTTCTTTGGAAATAATTTGTTTCACTTATTTTAACTTATTACACCATTTAGGGAAAAATATATATAGCTAACTAAAAAATACCGATAATCTTACTACTTGTAACCATCATTAATAATTTCGCACATCCTGCTCTAAAATTTACACACATATACAAACACACACACATACACATATACACACATTTTCAAAACCGAAATGTGTTAATCTACTCAACATACGCATATTGAGTGTCTACTGTGCATCAGGCAGGCACCATGCTTGGAAACATAAATATCCACGGTATATGATCTATTGGAAAAGGGTAGGAAAGATGAATATTAATGAAATGATTGCCCAAAAAGAGGCATGATTACAAAGAGATAACCAATCTGCAAGAAATCTACACATTATTCTGAGGCCATATAACAAAGAAATTTGACTCAGGCTGTAAAGAAATGTTCCCTGAGAAAGTAATATTTTGAACCAGGATCTGGAAGGGAAAACGACTTCAGCTATGAAAAGGGTAAGAGGACTGAAGGCAGTTACAGCAGTGCCGAAGATTCAGCCAGAGCTGTAGGCAGGAAATCAGACCATACAGACTGTTGTAGAAATGCTGACACTGGTCATGTCTCCCTAAAGCAATGGGGACCACTGAGGCGTTTTCAGCAGGGAAGAAATACTCAGTGTTAAATGGTTTTGATGTGAGAAAAAAATAACGGAGGCGATCAACAATGGATAGGGGAGACCAAATTGCAATAGTTGAGGAGAAGCGGTGGCAGACCTTCATCTAGGGCCAATGACATTGAGGGACATATAATTAGATGAATCAGAGATACAGCAAGTAAAATCCACAGGTGTTGGTATACAATGAGCATGAGGCGTAAAGAAGAGGCAAGTGTTCAAGATGATCCCTAGGTCACACAGTGGGCAGACCGGGTAGTTTTTAGACCTGGGGAGCACCAGATACCACTTAGATTAGAGCAGAGGAGGGTCACAGGAACACCATTCACCTTTGATGAGTTGACTCCGTGATGCTATTGAGACATTTATGGGACGTGGTCACATTAGAGTTAGATCTAAAACTTCAGTTTGGGATAGCAACATCAGTTTAGGGATCACCTGGAAAAAGATAGGTTTAGAAAATGTGGGCATTGATGAGGTGGCCTAAGAGAGAGAAAAAGTAAACAGAGAAGCGTATGGGGTAATGGACAAAGGGTATGACATTTACAAAAGGATACGATCAAATGCCTAACAAAAATAAAATGATATGTTCAATTCCATCGTAATTTTAAAAAATTAAAGCAAAAGTGAAAATCTCTTTATACCAACAACACTGCTAGACAGAAAACAGGGTAAAGCCAAGCACTGGTAAAGGCACAGGCGGACAGAAATCTCCATGGAAATGAGCACAGATAGCCTTTCTGGTCATCCATCTAGGACTATTCAGCGAAATCAAGTACGCATCTATTTCAAAACCAGAAATTCCACCCCTACATTTATAATCTGGAGAAGTCTCCACTGGTCCATTAGAGTACATTTTTAATGAAAGTGCAGCATTTCCGACAGCCAAGAACTTTTTGACAACCTACCTGTTCATGACTAGGGGAGCATATAAGTAAAATGTAGTAGATGCCCCCTATGGATTATATACAATAGTTAGAGAGAACACCTAGATATGCATCTGGCCATATGGATGTCTTAAAAGTAGGCTTTGTGTAAAATGGATGTTGTAAAAAGGGATAAACATAAAATATTTTATCTTATTATTTCATTTTATTTATTTATTTTAAACGAAATATTTTAAAAGACAAGCAGTAAGGGGAGCCTGGGTGGCTCAGTCGGTTAAGCATCATCCGACTATTGGTTGCCACTCAGGTTATGATCTCACAACTCTGAGTTTGAGTCCTGGGTCCTGCTGTGCACTGAGAGCACAGAACTTGCTTGGAATTCTCTATCTCCCTCTCTCTCTCTATCCCTTCCCTGCTCTTTCTCTCTCTGTCTCTCTCTCTCAAAAATAAATAAATAAACATTTTTTTTTAAAAGGCAAGCAATGAACAAAACTACTGTGAGAAGTCAAGTAAATGACTGAAATATTGGGATTGCTCACTTTATTGGGAATCTTTTTTTCATAAAGCGAGTGAGGCAGAACTCAACGCCTCAGCTTAATATCTTGATATAGGTTCACAAAATCCAGAAGGACCAAAAATTATGGTGATATACACACTCATGCAAAAAATACACGTGTGTGTGTGGGGGGGTGTGTCTGTGTGTGTTTTCTGTGCATGTATGTGTTTTGGGAAGTAGTAATGCTACATAGTTGCAAGTATTCTGGATTTTATAAGTATTATTTCCTCATATTCAAGTTCTTTTAATCACTCCTAGTTCTTTTCCTCTTGGCAAAACATAAGATGAAAACCAAAGTCTGTGCTCATTAGATACGCATATTGATCATTTGAGATTTTAAGAAAAGTTGGTATTAATTCTGATACGGGGTGTTTATGGATGAGGAGGCATGGGAAGGGCCTTGAAAAGCTCAAAGAGTAAGTAAGTGGAATGAAGAATGAAGGGCTTAACCTGTCATACTTCTCAGACTCATGTGTGAAACCACTGTCTTCATTTTAGAACTCCGAAAGTTTCCACGTGAGAGGCACATCTCTGAAGCTGAATTTTCTGACAGCAGATAGCCACGGGGGGTGGAAGAGGAAAGTGGTCCCGGATCAGAAGAACACTGGTGTGGAGGAGAGTGGGGTGGACGCATGCTCCTAGTTGGGAATGTCCCGTGCTGTCCCCGGCAGGACGATGTGAGCCTGAGAGTCACTACCTCATCCAGAAAAATTCAAGCGCTAAGCCATCACTGTAAATTGCTTAAAACGAAGAAGCATCCTGAGCAACATTAAATCTTTGAACTAGAGGGGCGCCTGGGTGGCGCAGCCGGTTGAGCGTCCAACTTCGGCTCAGGTCGCGATCTCGCGGTCCGTGAGTTCGAGCCCCATGTCAGGCTCTGGGCTGATGGCTCGGAGCCTGGAGCCTGTTTCCGATTCTGTGTCTCCCTCTCTCTCTGCCCCTCCCCCGTTCATGCTCTGTCTCTCTCTGTCCCAAAAATAAATAAATGTTGAAAAAAAAATTAAAAAAAAAATTAAAAGAAATCCAGGGGCACCTGAGTGGCGCAGTTGGTTGAGCTCTGACTTCAGCCAGGTCACGATCTCGAGGTCCGGGAGTTCAAGCCCCGCGTCGGGCTCTGGGCTGATGGCTCGGAGCCTGGAGCCTGTTTCCGATTCTGTGTCTCCCCCTCTCTCTGCCCCTCCCCCGTTCATGCTCTGTCTCTCTCTGTCCCAAAAATAAATAAACGTTGAAAAAAAAATTAAAAAAAAAATCTTTGAACTAGAGATAGAGACTTTGGTGAGACGGAGTTGTGGCAAGTGAGAATAAATCGAGGAGGACCTTTTACATTCTACTCAACTTACAGTGTTGACTTTACCTCTAGGTTCATAGGCCTGGAGAAAACACTTTTAAAATAGGTTCCCAATTTATCAAGCGGGAACAACACATCTCAGATGCGTACCGAATGGCTCATTATTGCTGACTGTTATTATTTAGGATATATCCCAGGGAGGAGAGCTCCTATTACAATGAATGATGGAACACAATAAATAATTGCTCCCCAGCTACCTTTGACAAAATATGTCAGCGAAGTACATTTTGAAATCCAATACCCTAATTTTATTACTTATTAATTTGTGGAAAGTCATTAGTTGTGATGGGTTTCCCTAAAATTAGTGTTATTTAATATGCCTAATCTGGATCATTTAATTGTTAGTTTTTTGAACTAGCTTTGAAAAGGCCTGAATTGCTAAATTGCAGGGATGATTTATGACCACATGAAAGTAGAGACATGACTGTGTCAGCCGTGGGTCCTGTATCTAAATAATTGGGTGTGTGACTCTTTTGTTAATCTCCTCCTCCACTGATGAAATGTAAGATCCGAAACATGAAAAACCAAAACCAGCTTTGTTTGTTTCTTTGCTCATAATTTTGTCTCCTGTGCCAGTGGCATATCTGGCAACTAACTAACTAACTTAATAAATAAATAAATATTAAAAAAGAATTTTTAAATGAAAAAGGTAGTAAAAGGCAAAACCAAACTCATGTCATAAAGCGCTAAAGCTTTGAAGTCCTGAAGGGATGGAGACGGCATGGACAGGTGGGTGGGATTTCTCACAACAAAATTCTTGTCTTAGGTTAAGGGTGAAACTAGGTGATGACTGTAGAATATGGAGGCAGTGGGGACAGAAATGATAAACATCTCTCAGAGTGACTGGATAAGGTTTTAAGCATATTACTGTCTTGGGGGGGACTGCTGACACCGCAGCTACAATGCAATAAACTAGACTAAACCTAGTAGTATTAAAAGTCGATGTATTCTTTGCATTGTATTATAATCTTGATTAAGCGTTGCATTAATTTCAATAACACTGGTCAAGCAAAAAACCTACAGAATGTCAGTGGCTTACGTAATAGAAGGTTATTTTCTTGCACATAATTCTACATTGCTATTGTCCTCGTTAGCAGGTTGGTCTTCTCTCAAGGTGACTCAGGGACCCTGGTCCCTTCATCCTGTGACTCCACCATCCGAGGGTCTTGAAGTATCCAACCAGCAGTCAGGCGGCAGGGGATGGGGTGGGGGAGTGAGAGAGGAAAAGCCCCATCTGCTTCTTAGAGTCACTGGCCTTGAAGTGACACCCATGACTTATGCTCGCATTTTTTTTTTACTAGAATGTAAACACGGTCACCGATGACTACAAGGAGAATTTTAAAATGCTATTCTTTCTAGGGTAACTGTCTTTGAAAGGCAGCTTTAGAGTACAGGGTGGGGGGGGCATGACTATTTAATTACTAGCTAGCTTCCTTTGCTGCATAATCTCACAGTGTTCAAAGCAAGAGCCCTGGTCTCCGATACACATTATTTCACATAGTCCTAAAACCAATGCTCTGCATAAGGAATTTAGTGATTTTTAAGATAAGGGAATCGACAAACAAAAAGGTCAAGTAACATATATATTTGTGTAGATATATCTGTGTGTGTATATATATATGTATAGAGAGAAAGAGAGAGAGAGGAGAGGGAGAGAGAGACAGACAGACAGACAGACAGAGAGGGAGACAGAGACTGAGACAGAGATGGCAAGACAGAAATTGCTAAACCTAAGTCTCAATGTTCCAAGTTTCCGTATAGTTTTACAGTATCATCTCCTCCTCCTGTTGTAAAGAAAATAATCTATGTAAAGCAGTCAGCAACAAGACCAGGAACATGATGAATAAGCAAATACATGACATCTATTATTTCATTATTGCACATAATGCATATTAAATGACGTTTTCTCTAGATTGTCAACCACTGGAGCTCTGGGTCCATGTCTCAAACGTGTTTGCAACTTCCGTGTACAACATGGATCTTGTGGCAGAAAACCATTTGCTGCCTGCTGAATCTTTTTGTCCCCCCTTGGGCAAGCAGCTGTATTTACATTTCCCAGTTTCCTCTGCAATTAGGGGTTGCCATGTGAATAAGCCTTCTCCGGTGACATGTAAAAGAAAACTATTTGTGCCATTCTCAGGCCTGGTGCATTAAAAAGAAAAAAAAAAAAAAAAAGAAATAGGGGCACCTGGGTGGCTCAGTAGGTTAAGCATCTGATTCTTGGGTTTGGCTCAGGTCCTGATCTCACCGTTCCTGAGTTTGAGCCCTGGGTCAGGCTCTGTGCTGACAGAATAGGGCCTGCTTGAGATTCTTTCTCTCCCTCTCTCTCTGCCTCTCCCCTGCTGATGCACCTGCCTACGTGTGTGTACATGCACTCTCCCTCTCTTAAAACAAATCAATAAACATTTGTAAAAAAAAAAAAAAAAAGATAAAAAAGAACAACAGCAAAACCTTTCATGTATTCTCCCAGGAAATTCCTGGAGGAATTTTCAGATTCCATCTGAAAAGAGCGTTAGTGCACAGGTAATCTGGGAAGCAGCTTGGGGAAGAGAGCAGAGCAGCTGATGATTCTGATCCATGAATGGTCACATAAGGAACTGAATCCTTCCCTGCATTGTTAAATGAGAGGTAAATCAACTTCTTGTTCTTCAGCATCTGAAATTTGGGGTTTATTTATAACTGCCACTTGGCCTACACGAACCACTACAATCATGACCATAGAAGGCTGCAAGGACTAACGGTTCAGCACATGGGCTTTGGAGAGAGACACGAGACCTCACTAACTTGCTCGAGGTTAAGCTTTCATAAGCAACAGAGATAAGAATCAAATCCAGTTCTACCTGCTACCAAATCTGTTGACCCTCTGCCCATCACTCTCTCATATGTCTTTAGTTTTTCCTACACGATTGTTTCCCAGAGGAAGCCTTCTCCTTTAGCATCGTCATGGAGGAAAATATGACTCTGCTGCTAACCTAGCATTTCGTTGTGGGTGGAACTGATGCTTAGTCTGGCTGGTCTTAATAGTGAAGTTCTCATTCCAAACTCCTTCAAAGGTTGAAGTGTGGGCAGCTAGCATGTTTTATGTCCCATCCATTTTATTTACAATAAAAGGATTTTACTCCCACTAAGAAAGATGGAGGGCAGGTGGCTAAGATTTATAGCTTTTGTTAAGCAAGTGCATAAATAGTAATTTTGCTAATAAATTGAAGGAGGATGCTCTTTTAAAGACCGTTGGTCACCTTGGAACGAATGCCATTTCCCTGACTTGGTCTAACTCATCATGGACAAGTTCTTTCACTCAGTAAATTAGGGGAGACATTCAATGTAGTTTTCATTCAACAAATGAAACTTTATTGAGGGCTTATTGAGTAAGAATATATGGGAGAGAGACTTGACTAAGGGATGATTTCTGTTTGGAGGGACAGATAGTCAAGGAGGTATTATAAGAACATTTTAAAGCACATATAGCTTAAATTATCCATAAAGTTTATAACAGGAATACATTACAGCACTTGTAGATGGAACCATATTAGGTGGAGTGATGGCAACAAGAAATCCCTCCCAGAGGAAGAAGCCAAATCTAGACATATGAGCCAGTGACCGTGAAGAAGGAAAAGACATAGAATTTAAGATAGAAGAACCATCAAGAGTAAAGGCATGGGAGGGAGAGGAGCAGAAGGTCTCCTTATTAAGAGGAAGGAGTTTGGGTGGCTTGAGAGTGAGGCATAGGAAAGAGTAATAGGGGACCAAGAGGATTTTAAAAGTTGGTTGTCAAAGGAAAAAAAATGAAGGTCATGTCTTCTATCGTGAATTGTTTTAAATTATACTTTGGGAAGTCTGAGGACATCACTGAGCGCATTGAGGAGGGTGTCAATGTTAACTGGGGTGCACGGATCTCATGGACTATTCATTTCATTCCTCATCTGATAGGCTGATACTGGGCAAGCAAGAGGGATGATAAGGGTATTGAGATATCTAATTGAATGGCACAGAATATAAAGAGATCACACATAAAACATACATCAATTTATTGTTTTGAAATGGTTCATTGCATCCTTCCAGGAAACATTCATTCCCCAACCCCACTGCATATTACGAGCTTTGTACCGTTTAGAGGAAGGCTACACGTGGAGATGGAATGTAAAATGGTGAAAGACTTTAACTGGGTGATTTTTAAGTCCTGGTTTCCATGACGTCTTTGCTAGCCAGCTGGTATACCATCAATGGCATATCAGTCTGGGTAAGCTGGACTGTGCTATAATAACAAATGACCATAATATTCTTGGTGGTTATAGTAAAAATGGCAAGAAAAAAAGCCTTCCTCTCCCCATCAAAACAAATAAAACAAAAACAAAATAAACCACATGACTCTGAGACTCATTTTCATTTCAGATGCCTTAACAATAAGGTGTGCGAACCATGTGCTGATTCAAGTCCAGTCCAAGGTCTTTTCCAGTTTATATTTTACTGGCCTTGTGAGAAGCAGTCACCTACTGTAACTGCAAGTCCCCAGGCTTCTGGTCCACTTCTATTTCCCTTTTGTTTCTCTTTTTCTTTTTTTGACATGCTTTAAGACAGGCCAATTCTTTTCTCAACTCATCTCCTTTTTGTAATAGCTTGTCAAATACAACCAATAAAAAAATCACGTAACATTATGTTTTAATTTCTTTCTTTTTCCCTGGAGATAAAACTTTATTAGGGACAAGAACTCATATTAAAATCCTTTTTAGACTTCTTGTTTGAACATCATGGCATAGCCCCCTCCTTTATTTTTTGTTTTGTTTTTGCTTCTCTCTGCTAAGCACAACTATAACCCTTGGAAATGGCACAAGAGAAAAATAAAGAGGAATTCCGAACGGTAATAAGAAGGTAAGCTGTTTAGAGACTCCTGGAGTGGAAGAACCACAAACATAGCAGCAGGGTATTTAGAACCCTGTACCCAAGGGAGGAAGTCCACCCAGACTTAGTATTTACAGATCCCCTACTCCAGAAATAGATGGTAACCCAAGCGGACTCACGCTTTTCCCAAACTGAACATGCGTCCTTTTGACAACATTGGTGAATCTGACAGCAGCAACAAAGGGGGTTGAATGGGAGCCCTGACAGAACGAAGAAGCCAAGGGAGGTCCTCTCCTTCCCTGCTGGGTCTAAGACTCCTCTCTTCCAACAAGAGACCCTTAGGTAGACTGATGGAGCTGGAAAAAGAGACTCAGTCAGAGCAAGTACCATGGTACAATAAGCCTCTTTCTCCCCAGTAACTTGTAGTTCCATCCACCAAGTTGGGGTATGTCAGTAGAGACATCCTACCATAGCTACCACTCAGCGGGAGATGCATCGTGACCTAGCCCTTACAACATCTGCAGGGCTCAGAGGAAGCCCGGAAGCACCAGATACACCGAGCAAACCAAAATAACACTGGGAAAGCTCAGAAAATTGTTGTTGGAACAGGAAGCCAAGCCTGGAGGGAAATTATCTCAACTTGGTAAAAAGCATATACACAAAATCCTACAATTCATATTACTTAATGGTGAAAGACTGAGTGCTTTCCCTCAAAAATTGAGAAAAAGACAAGGTATTCATTCTTGTTATTCTTATTCATCATAGTGCTAGAAGTTATTTCCAGCCTGTACCATAAAGCAATAAAAGGGAAAAACGTATACATATTGTGAAAGAAGAAATAAAGGTACCCCTACTTGCAGATGGCATAACTGTCTATGGAGAAAATTCCATGGAATCTATACAGAACTCCTAGAAGCAATCAGTAAGCTCAGCAGGGTCACAGGATACAAGCTTAACCAAAACCAACCACATTTCTATCTAGTAATAAAGAATGTGCTGTTCGCAAAGCAAAATTAATGACACAATAGCATCTACAAATGCTCCAAAGAAAATTAAATATTTAAATATATCCTTATCAAAACATATATGCTAAAAGTTACAAAATGCTGATTAAAGAAATCAAAGGAGACCCAAGTAAATGGGCAGATGCACTCTACTTATGAGATGGAACACTCAACATCATAAAGATTTCAATTCTGCACAAAACTGATTTACAGATTTAATATAATTCTTAACAAATGCCAAGCAAAAATTTCTGTGAGGATATAGACGAGCTTATTCTAACATTTATATGGAAAGGCACAAGCCCGGGAATAACTAGAACACTTCGACAAAGAAAGATAAAGTGGAAAGAATTACTCCACCTGTTCTTAAGTCTCACAATATAGCCAGAGTAACCAAGGTGGTGTGATATTGGAGGGGGACAGACACAGTGAAATGGGACAGAATAAAAGACATCAAAATCTATAAAGAACTTATCAGACTCAACATCCAAAAAAAAAAAAAAAAAAAAAAGCCAGTAAAAGAAATGGGCAAAAGACATGAATAAACACTTTTTCGAAGAAGACATCCAGATGTCAGACCCATGCAAAGATGCTCCACATCACTCATCATCAGGGAAATACAAATCAAAACCACAATGAGATACCACCTCACACCAGTCAGAGTGGCTAAAGTTAACAATCAGGAAACAACAGGTATTAGCAAGGATGTGGAGAAAGGGGGACACCTTTGCACTGTTGGGAATGCAAACTGGTGCAGCCACTCTGGAAAACAGTATGGAGGTTCCTCAAAAAGTTAAAAATAGAACTATCTTATGACCCAGCAACTGCACTACTAGGAATTTATCCAAAGGATACAAAAATGCTGATTCAAAGGGGCACATGCACCCCAATGTTTATAGCAGCATTATCAACAACAAGCAAATTATAGAAAGAGTCCAAATTTCCATCAACTGGTTAGTGGAAAAAGAAGATGTGGGGCGTGTGTGTGTGTGTGTGTGTGTGTGTGTGTGTGTGTGTGTGTATACACACTGGAATATTACTTGGCAATCAAAAAGGACATAATCTTGTCATTTGCAACAATGTGGATGGACTTCGAGTGTATTATGCTAAGCAAAATAAGTCAGTCAGAAAAAGACAAATACATGATTTCACTCATATGTGGAATTTAAGAAACAAAACAGATGCACATAGGGGAAGGGGAGGAAAAATAAAATAATATAGAAACAGAGAGGGGGAAAGCCAGCAGAGGCTCTTCACCACAGAAAACAGAGGGTTGATGGAGGCAAAGTGGGTGGGGGGATGGGATAAATGGCACTTTTGGGAATGAACCCTGGGTGTTATATGTAAGCGATAAATGACTGAGTTCTCCTGAAACTGATACTACGCTATATGTTAACTATCTTTAATCAAAATAAAATTTAAAAAAAACTCAGTAGTACACCAACACAAATATGCTCAACTTGTTTTTGATAAAGGCATGAACACAAAGCCAATTCCGTGCAGGAAGGGAAGATAGTCTGGAGCAATTGAATTTCTGTAGGCAATTTAAAAAAAAGGAAAAGAAAAGAAAAAGAAAAAGAAAAAGGAGAACATAAACCTCACAACCTATACAAAAATTGACTCAGAATAGGTTATAGACTTAATGTAAAATGAAACACTCTAAAATATTTAGAAATAAACATAAGAGAAAGGTTTTGGGGGCACCTGAGTGGCTTAGTCAGTTGAGCATCCAACTCCTGATTTTGGCTTGGGTCATGATCCCAGGGTTGTGAGATCGAGCCCCACATCAGGCTCTGTTCTGAGTTTGAAACCTGGTTGGGATTCTCTCTCCCTCTGCCCTTCTCCCCACACTCTCTCTAAAATAAAAAATAAAAAATAAAAATTCAAGGAAAAGAGAAAGGTCATAGGCTATAGTGCCGGGCAGAAAATTCGTACACTTCACACCAAGTGCACAATCCATCAAAGAAGAAAACTGATATATCGGGTCTCATTGAAATGAAACCCTCTTACTCTATGAAAGCCCCTTCCTTATGCCTTGCTTTGTGCATTTCTTCCATCTGGCTGTTCCTGAGTTAGGTTCTTTTGTAATAAACTGATGATGCAGTAAGTAAAATGTTTCTCTGAGTTCTGGGAGCTCTCTAGAAAACTGAACTAACCCAAAGTGGGGGGGTTATGGGAACCTCCAGTCGACTGCCGACAGTCAGAATCACAAGCACTAACGTACGCTTTTGAATGGAATCTGCAGCGCCTGGCACAGGGAGCAGTCTGGAAAGACTGAGCCCTCACCTTTTGGGATATAACTCTACCTCTAGGTAGAGAATGTCAGAACCGAGTTTAATTGTTGAACAGCTCGCTGGCATTGCAGGTTCCTGGCAGTGTGGGAAAGCTCCTTCCCACACACATATTGGAACTGGGTTTCAGAACAACCACGAAAGATGAACAGGCAGCTCACCAAAGTGTATATACGAATGGCAGATAGGGCATAAAAAATATTCAATATGATTAGCTATTGGAGAAATGCAAACAAATACCCAAATAAAAAAAGAACTATATATCAGTGCATGCAACAGCTTGGATGAACCTCTGGAGGATTATTTTGAGTGAATAAAAAGTCAACGCCACCAGGTTACATAAGGTATGTTTTTATTTGTGATAACAAAACTAGAGAAATGTAAGTTTCCAGGGCAAAGTTTCCCTGGGGTAACTTCCCTGAGTAGTTTCCAGGGGTCAAGGGAAGAGGGCTGAAGGGAGTGTGTGTAATGATAAAGAGCCGTGTAAGAGGGCGCCTGGGTGGCTCAGTAGGTTGAGGGTCCAACTCTTGATTTCAGCTCAGGTCATGATCTCAAAGTGGGATCTGTGCTGGGCTCTGTGCTGAGTGTGGAGCCTGCTTGGGATTCGCTCTCTCTCCCTCACTCTATCTGCCCCTCCCCTTGTAGTGCACTTGTGCTCTCTCTCTCCCTCTCTCTCTCTCTGTCTCTCAAAATAAATAAACATCAAAAGAATTAAAGACATATTGGGTTTATCATCTGCCTTTGAAGTTAGAGCAAGCAGCAGCTTCACCAAAAGTTTGCTACTGCATAACATGCCTTCTTTTCCCTCTAGCCTTTGATAACTGCGTCCTTAATGCCTTCTCCCCAGCTCCTACATTGTGTGTGTGTGTGTGTGTGTGTGTGTGTGTGTGTGTGTGTGTGTGTGTGTGTGGTGTTGCTGTTCCTGCTGTTGCTTGGAAGTATGCCATTGTTCATGGAAACTCAATGTCTGCTATTCTATAATGACTCTGATGATCCAGCAGCCACCATCGTGAACATTACTGGTTTCTAAGAAAAATCAAGCAATGGTTCCTTATATTTTCCCCATGGTGGCATGTATCACTTAGGGTTGAGTTTTAAGTCTCATGACCATTTGTCACTCCAAGGAGGCAGAGAAGTCTCCTGCTTCCTTGTGTTTGCAGCTAGGAGAACTGGAAACATTTGGTAAATAGCCCATTCACTACCACAAATAAAATAATTTTTGGTTGTTTGTTTAGCTCCTGATTTTGACAGTCATTCTAGAGTGTGTTCTTTAACTTACGAGGCCCAAACTTCAGTAGGCTAAACTATTTTAACTGAATGTGATGGTGTGAGAAACACAGAGAACTGTAGTAGGTAGTGAAAAATGGAAGACTCCAGATTAGAGCTCGTCTTTGAGAAGAATTAACCCTGATCCACAAAGAATGATAATTAGGAGAGAAACGAAGGCAGGAAATTTTTGGTAATGTAAATAAGTCATGGCTACAACAGTAGACTAGAGAGGAAGCAATGGTTTTGATTCTGTTGAAGCTGAAAAGATACAACACTGGGATTGTTTCTCCCTCTCCTCCCCCCTCTGCATTTTCTTTATTTATGTATATCTGTATTTAGTTATATTTGTCAGCACTACGCTCCCTGCCTATAACTCTGTAATCCTGAGCAACGTTCAGGTCTTCAAATACATTCTGCCTTTCTTCTCCGTGCTTTGCTGAGCTGCTTCCCATGTCTGAAGGTGCTGGAAAGTGAGTCCTTGTGTCTGTCCCTCTTACCAGATTTCACGCTCCTTTTGAGTAGGGATGGTGTCAGACCCTTTCTCCCCCTTTGCAGGGCTGGGATACTTTGAAAGTGTGGAATCACTAACTGCAGTGTTGAAAAAAGAATGGCTCATCTCACTAGTAATGGAAGAACGTGAAGCCAAGCTGCGCCCTACGTTTTCTTGCGGATTTCATGGTGTCTGTATTTATCAGCATCTTTATCCAGCCTTCTATGCCTCCATTTGTCATCCCTTCCCTGGCTTTGTCATTAACTATATTCATTAAACATACAAACAGGACAGTTAGAGAATACCATACATAGAAGAAAGATAATATTTCTTGTTCAGATGCATCCAAGTTAAGACAGAAATAGGAAATCACTTTTATGTGACAGATTTATAGTGTAATATTCCCTTTTTCTAAAAAATATTTCCGTGCAGAACAAACTTCTTGTCTGTAGATGGGATCCTACTGTTACATTTTCTATGGAAATAAAATTAATGGCTTATAAAAATCTCAATAAGTGGACAGCAAATGGTGGGGAATGCATGGAGGAATTCTCTTTGGGTGAATATGAGTAAACATGATGGGATAAGGCTGGGGGTTTAGGCTGGGGATGGTTGGCCTGGGCTCAGGCTGGGTCTGTAACCTGGAACACCTGGGTGCAGACACAGACTGAAAAGGTGGAGCCACCTCAAGACAGGCAGGATCCAAGGAACCGGTGTGAAGCTACAAGAAGCTACAAGAGCATCTGCAAGTCCATTATCATGTCGTAATGGACAGCACAGCTGGTGGAACAAAAGTGCTCATAATAGAGCCCGGGTTACAGTGCAGTCAGGATCCTGCCCACGGGAGCTGGCCCGACTGCCGTGGGCATTTCTGTGCAGGGGGAGCATACGGCAGCTTTAAAGATACAGGGTAAAGTTGAGGAGAAATCAGTGGAGGCCGCGTTTCAAAAATGTATAAATAATAGGGCTGCCTGGATGGCTCAGTCAGTTAAGTGAGTGACTACTGATTTCAGCTCAGGTCATAATCTCAGGGTTCTTGGGATGAAGCCCCACGTCAGGCTCTGTGCTGACAGTGCGGAGCCTGCTTGGGACTCTCCCTCTCTCCTTCTTTCTCTGCCTCTCTCTCGAAAAAAAATATAAATAGTAATAATAATATATTGAGCTCCTACTCTGTTTCAAGAATTGTGTTAGAGACTGAGATTCTAAAAGGTAAATCACCTTGACTGAGTTTGCAGAATGAAATGAAATCGGGAGTTCAATTTGATCACATACCAAAAATACGCAACAAAGACTTTCTGCAAGGGCAGACTGGGAACATACAACATATGTTCAACCAAGTCCCATGAACTTGGTTCAGTCAAGCCCCATGAATTTGGTAAGGAAGAATCAGAGCAGAGTGGAGGGTCTGTTACAGAGAGGCGATGCCACAGAAACAAAGCTCCAGGTAAACAGACCTCCCCCGACTCTTTCCACAGAGAACCTTCTCTTAGGCTGAAGAGGAAAAAAAAGCACCTTTGATTATCTAAGGAAGCCCCTCAGAAGTTACCTCAACTGGGAACTGACAAACATAAAAAATAATAATGTTTATTTATTTTTGAGAGAGAGAGAGAGAGAGAGAATGGGGGAGGGGCAGAGAGAGAAGGAGACACAGAATCTGAAGTAGGAACCAGCCTCTGAACATCAACACAGAGCCCAACATGGGGCTTGAACTCACAAACCATGAGATGATGATATGAACCAGCTGGATGTTTAGTGACTGAGACACCCACGTACCCCTGACAAACATTTTTTGAGCCACCTCAAATAATCCCGATATGAAAATATGTTACACACGGAGCTTCTTTTCACTCAAATTTATAAGGAAAAAAAAAGTTATAACCTGTATAGCTAGTGTATTAGGATATAATCATATTAAATCACACAAAATAGGACAAAATTTGATGTTGTCATAAAATGCTCATGATTTTGTAATTAAAAACAGGATCTAGCTTACATATAATGTTCACAAATATAAGAACAACAGAATAAAATTCAAACAATAAAACAAGTCCAAATAGACAATTCCAATGTCAACATAAAGAATAGCACTGTCCAGGGGCACCTGCGTGGCTGAGTCAGTTAAGCCCGAATTTGGCTCAGGTCATGATCTCACGGTCTATGGGTTCGAGCCTCACACATTGGGCTCTGTGCTGACAGCTCTCAGCCTGGAGCCTGTTTCAGATTCTGTCTCCCTTTCTGCCCCTCCCCCACTCTCTCTCTCTCCCTCTCTCTCAAAAATAAACATTAAAAAAATAATAACAAAAAAGAATAGTACTGTCCAATTAGAATTTTTGTGATGGAAAATCTGTGCTGTCCAATACAGTAGCCATTGACAGGTGGTTACTGAGCAGCAGAATCTGGCTAATAGGATGAATTTGAATGTGATTTTACCTTTAACTTAATTTGGGGGGC
>NW_024412417.1:43136759-43287862 GCF_014898765.1 Herpailurus yagouaroundi | reverse complement strand
TTTTAAATTTTTTTAGTGCTTATTTTTGAGAAAGAAAGAGAGAGACAGTGTGAGCAGGCGAGGGGCACAGAGAGAGGGAGACAGAATCCGAAGCAGGCTCCAGGCTCTGAGCTGTCAGCATAGAGCCCAGCGCAGGGCTCAAACTCCCAAACCACGAGATCATGACCTGAGCCAAAGTCGGATGCTTAACTGACTGAGCCACCCAGGCGCACCGCCACAGATATATTTTTAATAATGCATGATTTTTCCCCCACCACTTACATGGAGATGGAACTTGAAAAGATACACCAACTCCTGTGCGAATGGGGACTAATGATAGAGCCAATGTTACTGATCTATGATGAAGAGTAAATGAAAAACGTATGAGATGGTAATTGCTTAGGATATGCTTAGCAAGTAGGAGTCATTTTATAAAGAGCAACAGTCCTACTTCTGAAGGTACAGGTATTATTACTCCATGAAGGTCAAACACCATGGCCCCCAACATGGAAGCATGCAAGCTCTTGAAAGAATTAAGAAATGGCCTGTACTTTGTACGACTGTAATTTTAGGATCCGGTTATTTCCACTTTAAGATAGTCCTGAAGCAACTTCAGCAAGTACCTAGGAGGGAAAGCAGTGAGTGGACATGACATAAAACATCCCCTCCCTAGGCTACATGGAGGAATCAGACATATTTGGCCAAGTGCATTGAGTAATCATTCCTATTTTAGAGATCCAGAGAGCCAGGCTTTGTCTTGCTAGGCAAGAGGGCAGTGCTTTGTAAGGTGAGGAGAGGAGACAAAAATTGAAGGAAAGAGCCATATGGCAGAGCGAGAAGAAATATAAAATCCCTCCAACTCCTTATCCCGGGGAACCCTCTCTCTCTCTCTCCCCTGAGTTCCACCCAGATGCTCCCCCAAGGCATGCTCTAATTCTCATTCCTGACTCATCTAAAGGGGGTGCAGCTCCCTCTGAGGCTCCAGGTGTTTCTGCTCCTCAGCCCAAATTAGATATCTCCGGGAGTATCACGGCCCTATCAAGGAAAGAAAAAGCGTGGGGGGAACAAATGTCTGCCCTAACAAAGAAGTGGGGCGGTCAAATGGATGATTCCTCTACACTCTTCGTCGGATGTTTTCTTAATGTGCTGGCTGCATTTTAATTAACAGAATCTTTTATTGTACACGTGCCCTGGGGCTGGTTAGGAAGAGGGCACGGTTTTAAAAGTCTACAGAGCAGATAAATAAGCAAATATCGCCTCAGACAACATTTCCCTGCGTGTACTAGCAATAGGTATTAATTACAGGATTGGGATTTTCCCGACGCAATCCAAGCAATGGGGATTGCTTCAAGGACACACATGATCCAACTGGAAAGCGTTTAAGAGGGAAATATGGAAGCACTGGGAAAGTCAATTAACCTGCAATGAGTGAAATATATGGACGTTTCAAAAAATTTGAGACTACTTTCTCAGTTTGGGATTTCCTGGAAGCAAACTCGGAGACAAGAATCTGAGAAACAGTAGTTTACCGGTGAATTTATCTCAAGAACTACCAGCACTTGAGTGGGAAACTGAGATAAGGGAAGATAAAGGGTCAATAAAGTTTGCAAAATTATCTGGGAGTCACCATGGGCAACTGAAGCCGATTCCCACTGCAAACTGCTGGCAGACGCGGTGGGACAAACCTCAGAGTTTTCCCAACTTAAGGATAAAGACACGGCTGGATGCCTCCACTCTTCCCCCTGTGCCCATGGAGGAGGGTTGCGTCTCTTGAAGGCATGAGGTGAGGGGACTTAACTAGACACAACAGCATCCGCTTTGGTGACAATAGACCTTTTCGGGAAACAAGTAATCACTTCATATATTTGTCAGAGATCCCTTCTGATCGTAGAAAGTACACGCATTCTGGAATCTTCAGTCTACACTGTTAAATATGTGACCTTAGATCTTCTGTAATAGCCTTACACATCCTTTTTCCTCATTGCTAAATGGGGATAATGTAATACGTGTAGCAGTAGACTAATGTTGAAAATTACATGAGATAAAGTATAGAAAACTAGTTGATGCTGTATATGGGCACACCAGATATAAAGTACATAACAACTAATAAATAAATGGTGGAAATTATACTTAGTAATATTAACACGAATTCATTTTCTACATTCACCGAGATGGACAAGGTTCAAAAATGACAAAAATCTGTTGTGTACTGTGTTCAGTTTCCAAGTAAAGCTTTCTTTTGATCTCTTCACATTGGAATTATAATACCGCAGGGGCGCCTGGGTGGCTCAGTCAGTCATTAAGCCTCCAACTGCAGCTCAAGTCATGATCTCATGGTTCATGAGTTCGAGCCCCACATCAGGCTCTGTGCTGACAGCTTAGAGTCTGGAGCCTGCTTCGGATTCTGTGTCTCCCTCTCTCTCCGCCTCTCCCCTGCTCCTGCTGATTCTCTCTCTCTCAATAACAAATAAACATTAAAAGAAACTCTTAAAAAGGAATTGTAATAGTGCAGAAATACATAGTTATGGAAAGTATCATTCCATTATTTAATAATTACCTTAAAGTTATTAAATAACCACTAAGCTCCTTTCATTACCCCAAATTTATTGGCTGAAAGTACGTAGCTGCCCTTACTTCAAATTTGATGAGGGGAATTCTCCAGCTCAGAGAAATGTAATAGATCAGCTCAAGATGAGGCATCTTCTCTGAGACTGTTCAGATCCAGCAAGTGTTCAGAGTTTTGCAAAAGCAAGAAACACTTTCTTTCCTTGACTTCCTGTTTCACCGCAGGATTAATTATTGAATAGAAGGAAATGCACTATTGATCTCATCAATAAATGTGTTCAGTTAGCACCAATTTTATAACATGTGGAAGCAAATGAGACCCTCCCTAAGTAATGTCTGCCTTGAAAGGTGTGTTTGTCGGGGCGCCTGGGTGGCGCAGTCGGTTAAGCGTCCGACTTCAGCCAGGTCACGATCTCGCGGTCCGTGAGTTCGAGCCCCGCGTCAGGCTCTGGGCTGATGGCTCAGAGCCTGGAGCCTGTTTCCGATTCTATGTCTCCCTCTCTCTCTGCCCCTCCCCCGTTCCTGCTCTGTCTCTCTCTGTCCCAAAAATAAATAAACGTTGAAAGGTGTGTTTGTCATTACAATCATTCATTCATAGATTTATCATTCATTAACGATTCTCATCCACAGTAATTCAGAACTTCTTATGCAGGCCCTGTGCTGGGCTGGGGGCAAGGCAAAACGCATAGTTCATTCCCTCAAAGAGCACTTTGCTATGAGAACAACAGTCAAGTAAAAGGAAGATTAGGGCCGCCTGGGTGGCTCAGTCGGTTAAGCATCCGACTTCAGCTCAGGTCATGAACTCATGGTTTGTGAACCTGAGCCCCGCGTGGGGATCTGCACTGACAGCTGGGAGCCTGGGGCCTGCTTCGGATTCTGTGTCTCCCTCTCCCTCTGCCCCTCCCCCACTTGCTCTCCCCACCTCAAAATAATGAAATAAGCTAAAAAAAAAAAAAAAAAAAAAAAAAAAAAGAAGACTGAAACGCTCATGACAACTGTCATGCCTGGTGCTCCCTTGGCATAGGTAAGATTGTCACCTGGAGGCTGTGGGCAAAGGTCTTTGGGAGAGCTGCACTGAGAGACATTGTCCAGGACCACTGGGCACTGAAAAGTCATCTGCTACGAGCAGATGCCTGGACAAGGAAGAGACCCTTCCAGAGAGTTGGGAACAGTGTGATAAGACACAAAGCAAACGATAGCACTGTGTCCTGAGGAGCATAAAGGATTTGCCGCTTCTACTAGACACAAGCTCCCTGAGGACAGGGACCAGGAGCTGTTTTGTCCCATGCCATGCCTGAACTAGAATGCACCTGGAGAGAGCAGATACTCACAAAGGAATGGTACACTTGGGGAGTCATGGGTGGGAATGCCAATAGACCGCGGAAGGGCTAGAGTCTAGTATCTATGCAAAGGGAGATTCATTAAGATAGTGAGTGATGGAGTAATAGAAAGCATTTAGAAGTCTGTCTTGTTTCAAACAAATAACAAAGCATCCTCAAAAATAATTATTATTAGGCTGTAACTATGAAAGAATTTACATTTCCAAAAGAAGAAAGCCATTTCTCATTTTACTAAGGGTAGAAAATTCCAAGTTTGTCTAGAGGCTGGGACTAGTTTTCTTATGGAAATGGATCACAGTCCCTCACCAGATTGGAGTGGTGGACACCTGGTACGGAAGCTTCAGGGTCTGGTTCTCCACTGCAAAGCTGGCTCACACGGGATGTGTCATGGAGAGACACAGAGTACATATGAGCGCCCTGTGGTCATGGGGTCCAAACACCAAGCCCTTAGCTCTAACTTGGCCATGCAATCGCCTGTTTAAGAGTGTCTTCTGGATTCACTCCACCCCTTTGCAGACAGCTAATTCGGAGTTTCCCTAACCCATCATCCTTCTTCCTCCCAGCCCACCCCTCCCGAGCACCAGGGACTGCATAGCAAACACAGGAGTGAAATTCAGGTTGCAGATACCCAGGCCCAGGCTCTTTCTTTTTTTCCATGTAATTTACACTTCATCCACAGTCTTATGTGAGTTATTTTAAAGCACAGTGCTTTTTTGTGGATGGTGGAGTTTGGGTTTTTTTTTTTTTTCTTCCTCCTCCTAAAAGGCATGGGGAGTTCAAAAGGAAGGATGATGAAATGAAACTTAAGTGGGTCATTGCCTCGAGTCAGCTAACTTCTCCAGAATATAGATCTGGTATTTTGCAGTTTTAAAAGAGAAAGTCAGCGTGCCTATAGCCTTCAGTTACTAGGGTGCTGGGGTGGAAAAGGAAGAATCATTGAAAGTGGAAAGAAAGAGAAAAAGAAAAAGAAAGAAAGAAAGAGAAAAGGAAAAAGAAAAAAAAAAATCCCACTACAATAAGTAGAGTGAGAACTTCCCAGGTTCTGATTTACTCCACCTCCAAAACATAACCATCAAGTCCAGCCCTGCTGCCCTTATTTTGACTGTACATGGATATTTCAAGGCAAGAAGCCAGATGCACAAACATAGCTCTGGAGGTTCCAAGAGAATATATATATTTTTTTTAATTTTTTTTTTCAACGTTTATTTATTTTTGGGACAGAGAGACACAGAGCATGAACGGGGGAGGGGCAGAGAGAGAGGGAGACACAGAATCGGAAACAGGCTCCAGGCTCTGAGCCATCAGCCCAGAGCCCGACGCGGGGCTCGAACTCACGCGAGATCACGCGAGACCTCGCGAGATCGTGACCTGGCTGAAGTCGGACGCTTAACCGACTGCGCCACCCAGGCGCCCCTAAGAGAATATATTTTTAATTAACTAATTAATTATTATTATTTTTATTTTAGAGAGAGAGAGAGAGAGTGCACAAGTAGGGGAGGAACAGAGGGAGAGAGAGAGAATCTCAATGCGGGACAATCTCATGACCATGAGCTCATGACCTGAGCTAAAATCAAGAGTTGGACGTTCAACCTATTGGGTTACCCAGGCACCTTTAGAGAATATATTTTTATAAATACCACAATACACCTCAAAACAAGGCCCTCACAAGGTGGCTAGGATGACGGGGAAATTGGCTTCATGGAGAAAGATCTTATATGTCAACCAGCTTATACATTTAGAATCATAAGAACAATTTGCATTCGTTTGGTGCATTTTGCAAAACCCTTTTCACATCTATAGTTGATAACCTTGAATATTGTTTTGAACTGCACTGGTCCACTTATATGAAAGTTTCATTTTGACAAATACAGTATAGTACTGAAAACATATTTTCTCTTCCTCATGATTTTCTTAACAACTTTTTCTTTTTCCCTGGCTTATTTTATTGTAAGAATATAGTATATAATACATATGTGTATGTATATTAATACAAATATGTGATAATTGGTTGTTTTAGTTATCCATAAGGCTCCTGGTTAATAGTAGGCTATTAGTACTTAAGTCTTTGGGGAGTCAAAAGTTATATGCAGATTTTCAACTGCATTGTGGGGTGGGTATCCCTAACCTCCTTGCATTGTTCAAGGCTCAACTGTCCAGTCTTGCTTGATCCTCAGAGGAACCTGTAAGGGCAGTATTAGGATCACTATTTCACCGATGGAAAATGGGGGTTCCCAGAGCACTTTGTAAATATAGAGGGGAAGATCCATTTTTAGTCACTTACTATGTGCCAGCCTAATGCGAAGGATCCTCAACATACGGTCTCCAACTTAATCTCCCAACACCTTGGGGAACAGCTATTTTGATCCTCATTTACAGGTGAGAGAAAGACCGAGATTAGATACACTGTGCAAACGACATTTCCACTCTCTCTTCCAATGCAGTATTTGCACATCACTATTACTGGGCTTGTAATACTCTACTGATGGTTTTCTATGGCATTTCTCTGTAACACTCAAACCACTTTGAAGTCAATTCCTCTTTCTTTGCTTAACCAGCATCTAAACACATTAGCTTCCCACCTGGTTGTATAATATAATGAACATTTAAAACGCCATTATTGCACTCAGTGGGTTATTTAAATAAAAATTTCTCGAGGTGGGACATAACATTTTTTTAAGTTTCAGAATGACTGTAACGTATAGCCAGGATTAGAATCACTAACTTGGGCATAGAAAGTATTCAGCCACATAAATGTAGTCTTAGTCCTGGTTTTAGTCCATCTATAAAATTGGTAAAATGATACCTTTGTGACAGGGAAATCTGAAGAATTAAGTGCAATGGTGGATATAAAATTGCTTAGCGTATTGTTTGGCATGTAGAAAATAATAAAAAAGTAGCAGTATAATAACCATTCATTGTATCCTTGTTATCATTATGAGTGGTAATTATTTGATGATTGAATAGATAAATGATTTGCTAAGATGTTATATCCTATCTGTGACAGATTTGGAGTCACATCAAAATTCTATTAGTATTTTAGTATTAGTTCCACTACGAATGTACCAGCAAATATGTCCTGCCTCAAAGCTTCTCCACCCTGGGCTCCTTTAATTGTTCTCAGATTGATTAAGGAATTCAATGCAAATGGCAGGCAGGACTGACACCAGGACAAAGGCCTCCCCATCACCCACCTCTCCTTAGTCATGCAGCCCCTCCCCCACTCTGCATGCCTGGAGAATCAAGAAGGCAGGGCCATTGATAGTGTGCCCATAGATGCAGCCCAGATTCCCGGTTGGATTCGAGGGTCTTAAAGGGTACCCTGTAGACTAAATCTGAATGGGGAAAGGTATACCAGAAAATTACCTGATATAGTTCAGATAAATTACATACTACAATAAGGTCAGAAATGAAAGCGCTAATTTCTGAGCTTCAGTGAGGCCACAATAAAAATAGAGAGATATGGCCTCTCTGTCCAATAATGTTTAGAACTGTGAGCCATCAGGCACTGACCTGATCCTTCAACCTCGATTCTTTCCCTAAGCTGTAAATTGGGGGTAATAATATAATTCCTTCTGGCCTTGTTGTGAAAATCTAGTAGGAAAGCATTACCTTTGTGCAAATATGAAGGGTCATCATTAATGTTATTAGACCCTGTTTAGTACATGATCTATTTTTAAAAATCACAAAATGTGCAGAGTGAAACTAAGGAAGTTCTTTACAGACTAGCTAGTCTAATGTGATAATTTCAACATAAGGAAACCAAGGCTGCACAATCTTAATAGCCTTGACCAAGGTCACACAGTGCCGTCTGCCTCCCAGTCTTTGAGATCATTATAAGTCACACTGCCTCACCTACAAATGTGACATGGTCTGACGAATTTCCTTCAAAAGCTCCCACTTTCATTTTTGATTGACATAAATAGAGAAACAACGTGCATTCTCCAAGAGTGACTCTTTGCATAAAGTCATGTTAAATGTGATTCCATTTAAGTGGCCACTAAGTTTGATCATACTCTTTTAGCCAAAAAGAACATTTCAGGCACCTAGATAATTATCAACCAGCCACAGTTCCACAAAACCATGATTAACTTATTCAAATATATAACAAGTGATTATATTCTAAGAGCAATTCAGCTAATTACATTGCATTAAAAAATTAGAAATAAATTAATTCTAAAAGCAAAGTATACACTCAAATTTTCTATGTAACAGATTGGGCATAAATATTTAATGCATATGAAATGTTTGATGGGGAGTGTTTGGCAAACACTCACTTGGGAAGGAAATCAACAAATTATGTGATAATTGCTTTTGTGAAGCTTGGTTCAGGAAGTAGAAGAAACTAGAAACTAAGCTTGGGAGTTTCAGTATTGAGCATATTCTCAGACACACATGCCTTAAAAATTCTCTTCATTTCTCTGAAATTATAATACGCGTTTCTATATATTTTTGCCCATGTACTGCCTTTTCTACTTTATATTGAAGAACACAAAAGGGTATTAGGTAAAACACTGGCCTTCTCACATTTTCTGAGCGTGACTTCGAATATACTCTTCAGCTCTCTGAATATCAATCCTCCTTTGTTGTAAATTTAACTGACTCATGATTCATTTATGTATCCTAAAGTGAGATTTTAGAGCACCTACTACATGGCCGGCTTTGTGATAGGCACCGCAATGCGGAATAAGACAAATGTAATTCCTGTTTAGGTACATGTGGCTCCTGTTCCAGTAAGGAAGTCACATCTTCAAGAAAAACATTTGCAAGTTGTAAATGTGTTGAAGCTGGAACGAGCACAATAAGTGAGAGGTGTAACATGTTGTAAAAGCATGTGCCAAGGCACCTCGTTCCATCTGGGGAGGCCAGGGAAGGTGGACATAAACTGAATCCTGCAGGAAAGAAAAAAAAGCTAATAGACAAAAAAATTAGAAGATGTAGGGTTAGGGAAGGTAGTTTTCTAGGCCCCCCCAAATTAGAATACTGATCTTTTTTCTCTCTCTATGAGCCGTTACGAGGCAAAAATTAAATTAGTGCCAAAATTGTCAGAAAACTCTGACCCATTACATCCATTAGTGCCAGAATCCTCTCTACACAGATGAGGTCTTTCTCTAGTCACGGGTGCGACTGGCAGATTAAAACTTATGAGGGACAGCAACATGCGAAAGAATGAAACTGGACCACTTTCTTACACCATACACAAAGATGAATTCAAAATGGATGAGAGAACTAAATGTGAGACAGGAAACCATCAAAATCCTGCAGGAGAAAACAGGCAGCAACCTCTTGACCTTGGTCGCAGCAACCTCTTACTTGACACGTCTCCGGAGGCAAGGGAAATAAAAGCAAAAATGAACTACTGGGACCTCATCAAGATAAAAACCTTCTGCACAGTGAAGGAATCAATCAATAAAACTAAAAGGCAACCTTCGGGATGGGAGAAGATACTTGCAAATGACAAACCTGATTAAGGGTTAGTATCCACAACCTATAAAGAACTTACCAAACTCAACACCCAAAAACCAAATAATCCAGTTAAAAAAAATGGGCAGAGGATATGAATAGACGCTTTTCCAAAGAAGACATCCTGATGGCCAACAGACACATTAGAAAAAGCTCAACATCACTCATCATCAGGGAAATACAAATCAAAACTACAATGAGATACCACCTCATACTTGTCAGAATGGCTAAAATTAACGACACAGGAAACAATAGATGTTGGCGAGGATGTGGAGAAAGGGGAACCCTCCTACACTGTTGGTGGGAATGCAAACTGGTTCAGCCTCTCTGGAGAACAGTATGGAGATTCTTCACAAGGTTAAAAACAGAATTACCCTACCACCCAGAAATTGCACTACTAGGCATTTATCCAAAGGATACAAACATACCTATTCAAAGGGATGCATGAACCCCAATGTTTATAGCAGTATTATCAACTAGAGTCAAATTATGGAAAGAGCCCAAATGTCCATCCATTGATGAATGGATAGAGATGATGTGGTATATATAAAATGGAATATCACTCAGCCATAAAAAATGAAATCTTCCCATTTTGAATGATGTGAATGGAGCTAGAGGGTATTACGCTAAGTGAAATAAGTCAGTCAGAGAAAGACAGACATCCTATGGTATCACTCGTATGTGGAATTTAGGAAACAAAACAGATGAACACAGGGGAAAAAAGAGACAGCCAAACCATAAAACAGACTCTTAATTACAGAGAACAAACAGGAGGGGAGGTGGGCAGGGGGGTGGGTTAAATGGGTGATGGGGATTAAGGACGGCACTTGTGATGAGCACTGGGTGTTGTGTCAATGATGAATCACTAAATTCTACACTTGGAAGTACTACCCTGAATGGTAACTAACTGGAATTTAAAAAACAAAACACTTGAAACACAAAAAACAAAACAAAACAAATACCTACGAAGGTGTATTTGGTCCACAGCTTCTGTTTCTCAGTTTAGCACGGCTGGTGGAATAGGTCGTGAGGAGTCCTATGCAACTGGGTTTCTGAGATCTCAAAGCCACTAACATTTAAGCTTTTGTTAATATATTTAATCTTTCCCAATTCCATCTCCAGAATTTTGAGAGCAATTTCACTTAAAACATTGCCTTGCACATCCTCAATTATGTCTTCCTATTTCAGAAGTTAGAAGGGAGGGGTGAAAGGACACTTAGCAATGAGCCACCATTGTCTTTGCATTTCTTTAAGGGATCTCCTCCACATCCTGTATGTAAGGGGATTCAAGTCGATGTGGTGTAATTGGAGTGATCACCAATCTCTCAGCTGGCCTTCTTACTTCCACAGTGCTACTTACTTTGTTGCTATTTTTTCTCCTCTCCAACCAAACCTCACAAACCATGAGGTTTATTTCAACGTTCATCCATAGCAAGGTAAGTTCTACTCTTCATGACTAGTATTGTTGGTAGGACCTACTTTCTGAAGATTTTTCCAGCTGAAGGGATGGGCGTTCTCTAAACTCCCCACCTTTGGAACCCCAGGGCCACTCAAAGCCATTGGTTTTACATTTTGAAGATGAGAGACGAGACGGATAATGGTATCACTTCATCTTCAATCTCTCACTGCCCTTCCTATATGTCTCTACTCCATTAAAACTCTTCTCATTTCTGTGGCCAGAAGAGGCATGACACTATATCCATATGTCTCTGAAGTCACTTCTCCCAAGTAAAATAAATTGGTAGGTATATGTTTAAAGGCCAATATTAGATTATCAGCTTCTTGAGAGCAGGATTCATTTCTGGTCATCTTTAAATTCACTATGATGGGAAGTACACAGTTACTACAAAGAACGAGAGAAGGGAAGAAAATATGGGGTAGAGAAAAGGGAGAAGAATAAGGAGGTGAAAGAGTAAGACATGAAAGCTTTAAAGGAAAAAAGAAAAACGGGAGTATTAAGAGGTACCCACGACACGTGAGGAACGAAGGTACTGTGGCACATATTTTAACGTACGTTTATTTTGTAACAAAATATGACAGATTTATCTTAAAATGGTGACACATGAGTGTAATGAGACTCTTCATTAGAAATCAAGAGTGCTGATTGAGAACATTCAAATCACAGGGGTGCCTGGGTGGCTCAGTCCATTAAGTGTCTGATTCTTGATTGCAGCTCAGGTCATGATCTCACCATTCGTGAGATCGAGCCCCATGTTGGGCTCTGCCCTGACAGTGTGGAGTCTGCTTGGGATTCTCTCTCCCTCTCTCTGCCCTTCCCGCTCACATGAATATGCTCTCTCTCAAAAATAAATAAACAAACATTAAAATAAAGAAAATTCAAATCACGAAGAGTAGTATTTGCAAATGGGAAATACTTTATTAAACCTCAGGAAAGCCTGAAACTTACAAATTATGTATTGATTTTTGATCCATATAGGGTCTTGGGAATGCTAACTTATTTAGGGTTACCCAGTTGATAAATAGCAAAGGTAGAATTCCCACTGGATAACCTTTTCTCAGGATGGCAATAAAGAGAATGAGAATGCCAATCAAATGAGTAGATGAATGATGAATTTGTATTCAGACAGACTGGGCCAAAGGGTAGAGTATCAGAACAAGAACACTGCTCCATGGGTGAATAATCTCCTGATTTTTGCTTCATTGACATATCCGTGTAACCAACTGGAATAATTTTAGTCATACTATCAATAGTATCTCAATTACCTAAAGGTTGCTCATCTTCATAGTCACAAAGGTGTCCATCCCATGGATGTGCCATCTTTTAACATCAAAGAATTTTAATATAATCTGTTCATAATGAGAGATTTTTTCAAAATAATTCAAACTGCATGTGTTTTTTTGTTAACCTAGTAATACATTTTTTTGTCAAGATGAAAACAGCCACAATTATCCTCAAGCCCATGGGATGCATTTTTCATTCATTCATTCATTCGTTCATATTTTTAAATTTCTCTGCTTTCCATTCATTGTCTCCTCAACATTTATTGGTGTTTATTGTTCGGAAAATACAGTATTTTAAAAATATGTCTTAAACCATAGTTACAGAAAGACCAATGAAAGAGAAAGATAAAAATATGAGCCAAACAAACTTTTAAAAGCAATTCCTATCATAAGTAGATGCTCTCATGTTGACAAAAATGGAATGTATACTGTTTCGGCAAAAAAAAAAAAAAAAAAAAAAAAAAGTTCAATTTGCGTTTTTGCGTTTCGGAAGGGAAAACATCAGGAGCTCTCATTTCTTTTTTGCAGAGATTCTCTCTGGAGAATTCTTCCATTTTCAGAATGGTTTGGTAACTCTCTGGACAATGACATTTCGTTCTGATCTGTGAGTTTATTTACTCCCAGAGGTCTTGAAGTGAAGACAGACTTATGGTAGTCTTATTTTCTTCCCCTAGATAGAATCTCTCCATATCATGTCGTTTTGTATCATAGAGAATTCTTTACTTGAGATTTTCCAAAAGCAACGAAAGGTACATCCAGCAGCTCTGGATTTGTTGGGATTCTCAGCATGTGAGACTAGCCTTTTTAAAACCAGGATGGTCCTGGGCAAACTGGATAAGTTGTCATCCTAAACAATGGAGCAAACCTTCACTTATCAAGCAGCCCAGAGTTCCACACAGGGCAAGTTTTTTGAGTGGCTGAAAATTTCCACTTCACGTAGCAAAAAAAAAAAAAATTGCTTTACAACATTAAACATTTTAAGTAAAAATTGTATATACTTCCGGTCCTTCTTCAAAAGAACACACTTGAACATTTTTTTTTTTCACTTTGCAAGTTGAACAACAAAAAAAGGGTCCTGTGGTTTCTTGACTTACAATTGACTTACAGGAATTGTCCCCAAACTCACAGTTTGTAGTTCTCCACATTTAAGCTATTACTATTTGTGACAATTTTGCTGTAAAGTTGCCTCGGTGCCTATTATCTTTCTGTCTCCCCCCTGTAAACTGTGAGCTCCTTTGAGGAGAGTTTGTTGTCTCCATCACCTTTCTACCTTTCCCCATGAGCCAGCCCTCACCATCCCAGAAGAGAGAAGCCCACCGTCTCAGAGCACAGCTCAGAAACAATGCACACTTTCGTGTATAACGAGACAACTAGTACCTACCAGCTAGCTGAACTTTTCTGTAATCACTCAGGGATTGACTATTAAATAATAATTTAATGATAAGCATCCTGTAGTTTACTTCTCATAGTACTCAATAACATTTTTCGTAATTATTTGTTTACTTTCTAGCTCCTCAACCAGACTTTTAGAGACATAAGGAGGGGCAGGGTTATCTAATTCCAGCTATATTCCCAGTTCTGTATCAACAAGCTTATCGTAGCGCCTGGTACATACAACTGTTAAGTTAGTGAAAGGTATTGTTTTTGGCAGCTGACATTTATTATCAATGCCATCTTGCCCTATGTTAAGCATTTTACATACATTCTCTCATGCCATATAATCTTGATCTTTAGAGCAACCAAATATTGCCTATTAATAATATTAGGTGGTATTATTATTTGTTTCTGTCATTTCCTGATATCAATATGTTTCCTACAAACACAGGTGGCTGTTGTAGGGATGGAGTAGGGCACAAGAATACAATTTCTAAACTTACCTAATCTCTCTTAGGGCACCTAGTTAAGCATCCAACTTCAGCTCGGGTCATGATCTCGTGGTTCACGAGTTTGAGCCCCATGCCGGGCTCTGTGCTGACAGCTCAGAGTCTGGAGCCTGCTTCAGATTCTGTGTCTCCCTCTCTCTCTCTGCCCCTTCCCCACTTGCACTCTGTTTGTCTCTCTCTCTCTCTCTCTCTCTCTCTCTCTCTCTCAAAAAAAAAAACATTAAAAAACTAAAAAATAAAATAAATAAAATAAACTTACTCTCAACATGATTCTTGCCAAGCCTCAGTCTTCACTGGCTGTTGACTAGAAATTCGGTTCATTGCCATATGGAGAACTTGGTAGGGCTACTGACAACATGGGAGCTGGCTTCCCCCAGAGCGAGGACTCAGAGAGAGAGAGGTTGAGAGACAGCACCCAAGAAAGGAACCACAGCTTTCTAGTAGCCCAGTCTCTGCTGCTTCTGCCAGGCTGTTTATCAGCAGTGAGCCAATAATTTCAGCCCACAGTCAAGCTCCCAGAAGGGAGTACAGAGGGCCAATGTCAGGAAGAGGGATCATGGGGGTGACGTTAGAGGCCACCTGCCACACCACAAAAAAAAGTGGATTTTATTCTAAGTATGTGAAAGCAGAAATCTACTTGGACTTGGGAAAAGAGAGAGGACAAATGAATCCATTTGTATTCCAAATGAGTCACATAACCATGCTGGAAGGGGAGGGAAAGAAAGGGGATAACCTAAGTAACACTGAAAAATAATTTTTCCACTGGAAACTATAAGAGTAAAGACCAAAGTAACTTTGTATGTAAACAGTACTCCAGTTGACAAATTTGTTTCTCATAGGAGTACAGATTATTGATTCTAAAACTATATTACCTGCATACAAATAAGGGATGAACAAATAAACAAACAAATTGTAAATTATGAGACCCAGTTTTCCTGCTGTCAGATTAAGAAGTTACAAATAGACAAGGGAGAAGGTAGAATGAACCCTGTGGTGTTGGAACAGAATGAGAAAGATCAGTACAAACTCATGTTTATTCTGATCGACAGATGGATAGTTACATACATACATAGATCCATAGAGAACTAATTACAGGTGTGTGCATGTGTTTGTGTGTATATACATGGGTAAGTACGCACCTATGCATTTCCTGGCTCTGTCCCAGCTTATACTACCATCACCAAACGATCAAGGTTAATATCAACAGTGTAAATCACGTTGATGTCACGTGCCTAACCCGCCATCAGGTATGCAGTGATAAGGAGGGCACCTCTTTTCTCTGATATTCCTCCCCAAACCCATAACCCCAGATGAATCATGCAAAAGCAACAGAAAAAAAAAAAGTTAGGGACATCCTAAAAAATGTCTCAACAGATATCTTCAGAGCTATCGAAATAATAGAGGCAAGGAAAGACTGAGGAACTATGACAAATTGGAGGAGATAAAGGAATCATGACAACACAATTCACTGTAGGGTCCAGAATCAGAAAAAGGGCATTAGTAGAAAACTGATGAACCCCACCCCCCAAAAAAGGTCTGTACTTTAGGTAGTAGTATTACACTATGATTACTTTATTAAATGTGATGGTCTATGGTGATATGTGGTAATGAGTATATGGAAATTATCTATGCTATTTTTATAACTCTTTTGTAAGCAGAAAACAATCTCAATATAAAAAGATTTTTTTGGGGGGGCGCCTGGGTGGCGTAGTCGGTTAAGCGTCCGACTTCAGCCAGGTCACGATCTCGCGGTCCGGGAGTTCGAGCCCCGCGTCAGGCTCTGGGCTGATGGCTCGGAGCCTGGAGTCTGTTTCTGATTCTGTGTCTCCCTCTCTCTCTGCCCCTCCCCCGTTCATGCTCTGTCTCTCTCTGTCCCAAAAATAAATAAACGTTGAAAAAAAAAATTAAAAAAAAAAAAAAAGATTTTTTAAAAAATCCAAGAGAGGAAAACACCCTTCTCAGGTAAACTGGTTTTCTTAAACCATTTACCTCTGGAGCCATTTAGAGACCGAGCTCAGGCTGAGAATCTGACATGGACCGTGCTGGGTGATCCTGTTGGGGTAGAGAAGGCTTCTGGCTGCTGTGCAGTATTAGCTGAAACAGACTGGGCAGTAGAGAAGTCTTTAATGAAAGTTGAAGTCTTCCCATAGGTTATGTGCAGAATAAATCCATTCGTGATGTGGGAAGCCGGGGTATTGAGCCAGGAAGGCAGAGGGCTTAGAAGAGGGAGTGGCCTACATTGAACAAAACTAATCTCCCTCTCAAACTATTTGCAAGATTTTGAAACTGAGGGAAAGTTAAAGACCTAGGTTAAAACCTCCATAAGACAGGGATCCCAGGGCTCAGGAAGCAAAAGGCATCCAGATCCTTAATAAAAAAGCTGAGAAGGCTATCACCTGAAGAATACAAATGAACAAGAACTCAGAAGTCTGATGAAAAACGCAAAACCACGCCATCCCATCTCAATGCATAATGGTATGGTGGGGATCAGCCTCTCACTCTACAAACTTACAGAAAAGAGGAAAAGTCTAAACGAAAAACATATCACCGAGGTCCTCTGTCGTTCTTTTATACACTTTCCTGATATGTAATAAAAATATAATAAAAACTAACCAGATGCATGAGGAGGCACAGCTTTCCGACAGATAACGAAGAGTAAGAAATACAAACAACGGAAGCAAACCCCCAGGTAATCCTCATATTGGCATTGTCAGACAAGACTTCCAACTTACTGGAATGAGGGGCACTGCTTGGGATTCTCTCTCCCTTTCTGCCCCTTCCCCACTTGTGCTCACGTGTGCATGTGCGCTCTCTCTCTCTCTCTTTCTGTCTCAAAATAAATAAACATTAAAATAAATAAATAAATAAATAAAGCAGGGTGCCTGGGTAGCTCAGTCAGTTGAACATCTAACTCTCAATTTCAGCCCAGGTCATGATCCCAGGGTCATGGGATTGAGACCCACGTTGGGCTCCACTCTGAGCCTGGAGCCTGCTTAAGACTCTCTCTCTCTTATCCTCTGCCCCTCTCCCCTGCTCAAGCTCACTCTCTCTTTCTAAATACATACATACAGGGGCGCCTGGGTGGCGCAGTCGGTTAAGCGTCCGGCTTCAGCCAGGTCACGATCTCGCGGTCCGTGAGTTCGAGCCCTGCGTCAGGCTCTGGGCTGATGGCTCAGAGCCTGGAGCCTGTTTCCGATTCTATGTCTCCCTCTCTCTGCCCCTCCCCTGTTCATGCTCTGTCTCTCTCTGTCCCAAAAATAAATAAACGTTGAAAAAAAAATTTAAATACATACATACATACATACATACATACATACATACATACATACCTGGAATGATTTGAAATAAAGTAGAGGGAATGAAAGGAAAATAGATGAAAAGGTGGCAATTTCAACAGAAAACTGAAAAACATTTTGGGGCACCAGGGTGGCTCAGCTGGCTAAGCATGCAACTCTTGATTTCAGCTCCGGTCATGATCTCGTGGTTCGTGGGATTAAGCCCCACATCAGGCTCCCCGGTGGCAGTGTAGCGTCTGCTTGGGATTCTCTCTCTTCCTCTCTCCCTGCCTCTCCCCCACGCATGCTCTTTCTCTCTCTCAAAATAAATAAACATAAAAAAATAAATATTCTAAAAGAAAGCTGAAAACCATTTTAAACATGAAATAAGTATTTCATAGTTGAAGATTATGCAATATCTGAAATTAAGAATTAATTGAATGGGTTTATCAACAGATTGGCCACAGTAGAAGTCAGGTTTAGTGAACCTGAAGCGAGATCAGGAGAAAACATTAAATTGAAACACAAAGAGAGAAACCAAACTCAACCAAAAACAAAACAAAAATAAACAACAAAACAAACAAATAAAACAACCTGTGAAATAACAGTTTAGTGATAGAGCTTTGCAGGACCCAGATGAACCAATATATTGACCCTCCAGAAAGAGAGAAGCAGATACAGGGATGGGAGTCATATTTGAAGAGATAATGGCTGCCATTTTCCAAAACTGATGAAAGCCATCAACTCTCAAATTCAAGAGCCTCTACTAGACGCACATTCATAGAGCCTAAGCCAGATGCCTTATTTTTCTGCCTCAGGTCTTTGATGTTATAGGTAGAGTGTCCATTGGAACTACCCTGCCATTTATTAATGTCCAACCTGAGTGTAAAGGAGTTAATCCCATGAGGCTACCCTTAGCCATTGGGATACCTAGTAGAAGAATAAATTGTGAATTCAAATGTATAATTAAGGGTTAAAAGAAATAAATCCCAACTATAGGCATAGGAGATGTGTTACTTGCATCAAGATCACCCCCAGTTGGATGAAAGGGATATGGATATACATAACTTTTGCACTGACTTTTGAAGAACAGGTATAATTTGTTAAAAGACAATCTGAGGATGTGATGTTGAGATGACTTCGTTATTCCAAGCAGAGTAACTAAGTGAACTCTATTAGCCTTCTCTTCATAATTGTAATCAACTTCCTTCTGCCTCCCTGGTAATTGTGGGAGGTGCAGAGATAATAATGAATATGTCAGTTTCAGTCACCAATTAATTTACAGCTTAGTGGGGAATATGAGAATCATTTATTAGTTTCCAGAAATAAATACAAACATGTTAAAGCCTTTAGTTCACATGGCAACTCTTAATTTCTAAATGAGTCTATGAGTTTACCAAGGTTCAGTGATAACTTCTTTGCCTAAGATCATGCAGAGAGCTGAAACTGCTTAAATTCAAGTCAGTCTTCTCCATCTGTTGTGTATGCTGAATACACTCTACACACACATAACCATTAGGGGAGGTGGCAAGGGAAGGTGTTACAAGAAAGGTAGAGATGAAGTACTATAGGATGTCAGACAAAAAGACCTACACCAGAAGGAAGCAGTCAGGTAGCCAGGCATTCTTTATAAATCGGTACACTATTTGGTGCCATCTGCCTTATTCATGTATAAGATATGTGGGCATTAGCTCAGCAAAAGTCATCTACCAAAAAAGACATTTTCTACCTCCTCGAAACTTTTGGACAGAGACTTGAACTATACCGTTAAAGAGGAAACATCGCATTGATTGCCTCCAGTATTTGTAGATTTTTGCCCATGTGTTAAAAGGTCATGAATTCTCCCTGAGGAAGGAGATTGCAAATTGTTTTGAATGGAGAGAAAGACTTAAGATCCAAATAACTAGGGGGGAAAGTAACCACATCAACAGCGAGGGCTTACCAGTTTTTAATAAGTCTGAGTTATGATTAAGTTATAATTATGCTATAAAATATTATGCAAGCAGTAAGGAACAAATGTGAGATGTGCTTACTGAGTCAGACAGTGTAAATGATAAGTACTAGTAATAAAATAACACTTATTTCACATTCTAGTAGAATACGTTCGTCGCCCTGTTATTAATTATTCAAAATATTGGAATGCAATTCTCCTGATTTAAAGTTAAAGATATTAAGATATTAAAAAAAAAAAAAAACTTGATGAGTAATTGTATGTTTCTGTCACAGGGAGGCAGTATCAGGGTCTCATAAAAAGGGCAGTTTTTGGCATCATCCAAACCGGAGTTCAAATTTCACTGCACTAAATAGCATTACACCATGCTGATGGGTGGCCTCACCTCCTTTAGTACCAATCCTCTCAGCCATAAAATGAGGAAAATGGTCCCTAACTAAACTGGTTTTTATGTGGGGTAGTAATCATGTATGGGGAGTGACTGATATACTTTATCAAAATCTCTCTGCAGTGAGGGGATGGGCGAGAGATCTGCCTTTGATCAGTGCCCCTTGGGAGACCAGTCTCAAGGTTCCTCACTATCTCAGTCCCCACCCAGGATGAAAAAAAACGTTGACCTGTTATGTCACAGGTTTGTTGTGAGAAGTAGAAATTACTTTGGGGAAAAATGTTCATTATAATTGCACTGACTCAGAAATGTTGGCTGTGATTGAAGTCAATACTTTTATATTTTGTTATTACTGTATCCACACATCACCGAGCCCACGTCCCCATCGTGGGAGAGCGGACAGGGTCTGGGAACTTGCGTCTGACCAAGAACCACATTAATGCGATCACTTAGAAACAGTAATCTGATGGATTCCTCTGGAAGCCAGACGTCAGACAAGTGTAAATGAAGTTCCTAGTAACCAAAGGCAATGAAATCTGGTTTCAGTTAAGGGAGCTCTTTGGGACCCTGAATTAGAATGTCTAACCTGACTTGCTGGCATCTGACTGTGTGGACGTCAGCTGGTTACCACAGGCTTTTGTCTTAACTCTTAAAATTTGTGTGACCCTTGATCTCATTTTTTCACCTCCTCATTTATTCTTACAATTATTTACTTTTTAATGAAAAATAAATTACTGTGGATCAGCTACCAGCTTAGGCAGTGAGGAAGTGAAAATAAATAAGATAGTGTCTCTCCCAGCAAAGAGAGAGGAGATAGAGGTTTAGATATATTTTTTACTGGAATTTAGCACCAGGAAGAAGAGAGTGAGGGCCAAAAGACATAGTTCCCGGTTCTAATTGCTGAATTCAGAGTAAGATTTCATAGAGACGTGACACTGGAACACAATATGGAAGCAAAGAAGTTTTTGTTTTGTTTCAAATCTTCATGTACTCTTTATCAAAAGTGTAAGGAGAAAAGAAGACAATTTTTAAAGGAAAGGGGTAAATATACGATAAGCAAAGATAAATATTTATTGAGCATCTTCACTTTCCAGACACTCTTCTAGGTACTAGGGATAGAGCAGTAAACATATTATACCTGCTCTTGGTCAGTTTACATTCTGTGCAAAAGGATAATGAAATAACACATTAGCATGAAAACCAGACTAACTATGAATCTGGACTGGATTTGGGGCCCAAAGAAAATCCAAATGGGAGAGGAGCTAGGAAGCAGGTATCAAATCGAGATAGTGACATTCGCCTAGCTGAATAAAACTGAAGTAAGTCATCAATGAAGTGTCTGTCCCCCGAATGCAGGGTCTGTGCAATTCGGTAGCTCCTTCCAGGACTAATTTCTCACATGAAGCATCTCTCCACCTGAATTGGGAGCTGCTCAAGGAAAGGGGGTACAAAATGCACATTTCACTCTGCCCATTCCTAGCAACGAGCATAGATCAGGTGTTCAAAATGGCTGCTAATAAAGTTGCTGAATATAAAATTCAACAGTTATCTGTCTATGTTTGTATCTTTGCATCTATCATGTACAATAAATGAATAGAAATTATAATGTTAAAAATAATATGAACTATGGGTTGCCTGGATGGCTCAGTCGGTTCAGCGTCCAACTCTTGATTTTGGCTCAAGTCATGATTTCACGGTCATGAGATGGAGCCCGAGTTGACCTTTGCTCTGGGTGTGGGGTTTGCTTAACATTCTCTCTCTCCCCTATCTCTCTGCCTCTCCCCTGCTGGCACGCATGAGTTGTTTTTTGTTTTTTCTCTCCCGCTCTCAAAAAATTAATAATATGAACTAAGATTGAGTCATAATTATCAAGTGCCTAAAGAGAAGTCTAAGATGCATGAGACTACTACATTAATAACCACAAAATAGTGCACGTATAATATAGTTTATTACATGCTGTATATATATATGCTTCTAAATTATATATATTATATAATATGTATTATATATTATACTATATGTTATATATGGTATACACATTTCTATATACAAATTACATTAAGATATATAAATATATGTAGATACTATATTTATGGATTTGAAGACTCACTATTATAAAGATACCCATTTTCCCAAGTGGATCTATACATTTAAAAAATCCCAATCAATATCCCAGCCAATTTTTTTATGTATGTGTGTATGTGTGTGTCTGTGTATGTCTGTGTAAAATGACAAACTCATTCTAAATTTTATGTGAAAATGCAAAGAGACAAGAATAACCAAGATGATCTTGAAGAATACAATGCTAGGGGCGCCTGGGTGGCTCAGTCGGTTAAGTGACCGATTTTGACTCAGGTCACGATCTCATGGTTTGTGGGTTCTAGCCCCATGTCTGGCTCTGTGCTGAATGCTTGCTCGGAGCCTGGAGCCTGCTTCAGATTCTGTGTCTCCTTCTTTCTCTGTCCCTCCCCCGCTTGTGCTCTGTCTCACTCTGTCTCTCGACAATAAATAAATGTAAAAAACATTAAAAAAAAAAAGAATACAATGTTAGGAGACTAACACTATGAGATGTCATTATTTGTCATAAAGGATAGCAATTAAGACGGTACAGTGTTGGTAAAGGATAGATAAGGATATATCCTTGAAATAAAATAGGAAGTTCAGAAACAGACCCACCCATATAAGGCCAATTGATTTTAGACAAAGGTGAACGTTGAGCACAGTGGCAAAGCATGACCTTTTTATTAGAGGGAGCTGGGTCAGTGTGGGATGCATTGTACTCATATGAGAGAGGAGAAGGAAGGAAACAGAATGGTATGTGCACGGCCATGGAGGAGAAAGACATTTTTTCCCCAATAAACTGGTCACAAAAATTATTAACCAAAACGGGGAAAAATAGTAAGTTAAACTGTTAAAATTAAACGCTAAAATATGGCCTGAAGTTGGGAGACAAAGGTGAGATAGAGATACCCGTGGGTCCCGTACACCGTGGGATTACGTGTCCTCCTGCAGCAACACGAGAATATGCCAGAAGCTCAGAATGAATGGGGCTTAACATCTGTTGTAATAATCAACTTTTGTACATTTAACATATATACGTACAGAACATAAATCCCCAGAATACAGAGGAGCTTATCAGGGACACAAAAGTGATGGGGTGGGGGCGCCTGGGTGGCTCAGTCGGTTAAGTGTCTCACTATTGATTTCGGCCCAGGTCGTGATCTCACAGTTCGTGAGTTTGAGCCCCGCATTAAGATTTTTTCTCTCTGCCCCTCCCTTTCTCACTCACTCTGTCTCTCTCTCTTTTGAAATGAATAAATAAACTTTAAAAAAAAGTGATGGGGATGTCATTATCTTGGGTTCCGGAGCCACAGTAACGGGGTTTAAGTATGTTCTCGGGAACATTAGCAGCATAACCTTGGAAAAGTCACTTGACTTTACTGGTCTTCAGCATTCTGTCAAAAAGAGAAGGAAGACTGGCATGTATTTCATCCGCAAGTGATACATGCCGTGTGTTTTCAGCACAGTGCTGGATACTGGGAAACCACTCACTACCCCCGTCTTCCTTACATGGCGTGCTTTACCACCCTGCATAGTGTATCAGCATATGCATTTCTGTGATGTATTCATTATATACCATCTGCTTTTATTTCTTCTGGTACAAGATTTCACAATTGCAGGTGTACAGGATAATAGTAACCCAAAACCCTCCACTTCTGCCTGTGGATGTACAGATATGGCTAAAGAGATCTTTGTTTCTCTATAAATAACCGAAACTTTATGTGATAACCTTTATTAAAGGCTGCGGAAGCACACTGTGTAGCTCGTGATTACCTGAGATTCCTAAAAAAGAAGAAACCTCAGGTTTACTGGGCATGCGCTGTGCCTCATGCATTTTACATGCATTTTCTCATTCGATCTTTCCAGCCATCTACTGCAGGAGATATTATTTTCCCCATTTAACCAAGAAGAAAAATGAGGAGGAACACAATTCAGTAATTTACTCGACACTACAGAGCCAGTAAGTGGCAGAACCAACGTTCTCATCTGGATTTATGTGCATGTTTAAGGGCACCAGATTGTCTCCTGGCCCTGCAAGAACTTGGTATATTATCGGTATCACAGGACTTGCATACTAGTGGGCCTGGTAGCAGGTAAAAGGGTCATAAATGCCATAAAAAGGTATGCTTAAAGTTCTCTGGCAGATTAGATAAAGACGGAAACATTTGTAGTTATCAGTGTCAGTAAAGGCTTCCTGTTTTGGTTACTTTTGAACATGACATTGTTTGTAAATAACTATACATATTTGTGCTATGTACATCTTTTAATTCTGGTCTCATTGTGGGACCAAATCTGCCCTAAACTCTCTATACTCCTCTGTGTCTTGAGTGGCAATTTCTCCATAGTCGTCACTAATTCGAGAGCTACTACCCTACTGCTGAATTAACACTTTTTCATTGAAAGAAGTGTACAAAAAGAATAAAAGCTTTTAAAATAATCCAGCGTCTAAGCAGAAATGTCTAGTTAGCCACCGCCTCTCAATGTCTAAAATCTGTGTGGTTTAGCCTACTTACCTGCTTAGTGTTGAAATCAGGCAGTTCTAAAAACGTACCCGGGACTCGCTTTGAGCAGGTATAGTGAGACCCACAGAGATGGAAATGATTTCCATCAAGGAAGAAGTTTCTCTTGTACTTCAATGTCCTGGTATAAGAGGCATGCCACGCAGGGCTGCACAGGTAAGGCACGAAAGCAAAAAGAACGGGCAAAGAGAGAAGGGAACTAAGGACAGGAGCCTTTACTGCACTTTCCAGGGAATGGAGTGAATGAAGCTAGGTAAACAAAAAGTACCAACTTACGATTGAATAGTTTGAATAATTATGCAGGTCTGGTGCCCAGCTGTCCAGTACCTGGCCCTGCAGTGATTACAGAAATAAACAGAGTTCTGGAATTTATGAGACCCATCAGAGATATGGACTATGGATTGGTCAGTTTGCATATTAAAAGTGTTTTAGCCTTTTGGGGCTGTTATAACAAAATACAATGGACTGGGAGGCTTATAAGCAATAGAAATGTATTTCTTTGTTTTTCCACAGTTCTGGAGGCTGGCAGGTCCAAGATCAAGGCACTAGAAGACTTGGAGTCTGGTGAGGGCTTGTTTCCTGGTTCGTAGATGGCTGTCTTCTCACTGTGTGCTGAGAGAGTGGAAGGGACCAGCGAGGCTTCTGAGGCCTCTTTCACAAGAGCACTAATTCTATTCATGAAGAATCTGTCCTTGACCTAATCACCACCCACACGCGCTACCTCCAAAAACCATCACATTGGGAGCTAGGCTTCAATACGAATTTGGGGGAAACGCATTCAGTCTATAACAAAATGCATTCTGGCATGCAAGCTGTTTGTTATCTCTAGGAATTAGTTCACCCTGGGATGGGCAGTTTTCAAGTCTACAAAGCTCCAAATGCCAGAGCATCAAGAATACAGAAAGTAAGAAAATATATTCAATACAAGGCCTTGTGTACTTACTTAGTGTTTACCCAGAGAAAGCCTGATAACACCCTAGCAGATGAGTCTCTGTAAGATACTATCTGTGCTATAGGCATCAAGAAATGTCATGAAAACACACAGAGGGACAAAACCGTCGTGTCACCCATGCTCCGGGTAGTCTTTGTTTCAGATGATTCTTCCCTTTTGGAGAATTTGTCAGCCACTTGCTGAAACCAGTATTATTCAGATCTGTAGTTAGTGTGCTCCTTTTTTCATTCATCTGTCTTTCCTGATTGTTCCATGACCATATGTTTTCTGGCATCCTTTTTAATTAGTGACAGATGGAGGAAGAAACTTTTGATTCCATGCTCTTGTGGTGCTTTTAAAATGACAAAAACGATACATCCAGTAACAATTTCTCAAGCAACTTCCCTAAACTCTACCTAACGGCAAGAGTAAAGGGCACGGCCGACGTTGAGATGCCAGGTCTGAGGCTGAGCATGAAGCTCTGCGGAGAGAACCACATCGAGCTCTCTGTGGGTCTCTGCAGCCACCGCCTCTCTCTTTTTCAACACGCACCTTCCGTGGAATGTGCATTCTAGCCCGAAGAGACATTGAATGGACTGCATTTTTAAATGTTCGAGGGGCTCTATGCATTAGAGAAAGAGACAGGAGATCTATTAGGCGATATGTGCGCAAGAACAGGGACTATCTAAATCCAACCTTGGCCCAGTAACCACTCAGTGTCAAGGAAAATATACGAAAAGCGGGCAACAGGCATTAAAAATTAAGGGGGCACTTCCTCATTAGCTGGGCCTGTGAATGGAACCACAATGAACTGTACTATGTCAACTAGTTTGCAGTATATCATTCAAGGCTACAGCCTAAAAGGCTGCACCAGTGATAGGGCTCTCTCGCCCTTTCACCAAACATAGAAGGTTATGTCCTTCACACTTGCCACCAACCCAAACTTCTGATGCTTCCTCAATCTCTCCACTCGTCAGCACGAGAGAGAAGACGAAGCGGGTTTAGGGAAACTGCAGTAAAGGCTCCCCAAGAGGAGTGCCTAATCACCACACCCTCCTCCGTGCAAGATTTCTGAACCTGTCTCTTCCCAGTCACAGCTGGGGACTGAGAAGCACCCAAGGGGATCACTTGGGTTCCCCGTACATTCCCCTTCGCTCCAATGATGTAACAACTGATAATAAGGTCAGTTACTCTACCGGAAAGATGGCTGCTCTTCCTGCCTGCCGGTTGCTAGAACGTCAGGAGGCAAAGGTGCTGGGTAGCAGCATAGCTAATAACTCAACGGGACACCTTCCTTGGCTCCTATGAAAATGTGCCCGAGACCTCTGACCCCGCAGAACGGGGGTGCATTAGTTAGGATGTCAAGGGGCACAACTCCTGCTTTCACCTCTTGGCTCCTGGATTCACATATTCTTTCTCCTGGAAACACAGATCCGTATGATGGGCTTTGATTCAGTGCACGCACTGTGATCTGCGACATGGCACTCCTTCTCACACAGTGATGCCTCCAGGCTGGGGCTGCAGGTGTACCTTCAGCAGTTCATCTCAAAGTTCTAGCAGGTCAGCAGCCTCTGCATGGCCTGGCCTGGATACAAACTGTGAATATTAGGGCCATGGGCCCTAATTATGATGTGCCCCTCATCACATCACACACACACAAAAAAGTCTTATTTTTCCCCCTCAAAACAAAACACACAAGTAGTATTTTCTTCACTGCACAGATAAAGAGACCAAGGTGCACAGAGTTTAATCTAATAGTCCATGTTTGAAGCAAAAACGTAATCCAATTTAGCCATTTCAAGCCTGTCTTCTGTGCAGCACTACCCACTTCAGAAAACTATACCCAAGAGTTATCTTCAAACTTCCTTGTCTATTGGAATCGGCCAGGGGGTTGCCTAAAAATACATATGCCCAAAGTGTACCCCAAACTGCTTAAATTATAAACCTCAGGCTCTAGAGAAAGGAACCTATATTTTTAGCAAGCACCACGCCCCAATTTTGATACACCAAAAGTCTGAGATATACACACACAGACAAGTATGTCAATGGCCTACAAGGCACATTTTCTTTGGCTTTGAGTAAAGAGCCTTAACTCACACCATTATGGGCCATCTGGTGATGGCATTTCTATAAGCCTGGCTGCTTCCATTTTCAGACTTACCTTTACTGTCAGACTTGGTGTTTGAGGAAAGCAAAACAACATAGGCTATTTAAATCTTGCCTCTGGCACGTTTCTTAACCCCTCTGCACCTGTCTCTTATTTGACTAACTGAGGTTAATGATACCTCTCCGCTGAAGTTTTGAATAATAGGTTACAGGTTGGCAATCAATAGGCAAATAATAAATCCCAGCAGTTTTTATTGTTGTTTTACAATGTTTTCTCTAAGTTTCACACTTGACTCGGAGTGCAAAGAACCTGGACCGACCCCTGCTTTCTGCCACCATCTGCCATGTTCACACTCAACCCTGAGTCCTAATGAAGTTTCCCTGATCCTGCACACCCTTCAACTCTACTTCTGCCCAACTGCATCCATAACAAGCCACACGTTTAGACCGACAGAGATTTACTTTATTTTCTTTATTGAATTAATACTTTTCTCTTGGAGAAGTGATTTTCCCACCACCTGCTTCTGAATAAAAATATAAGAAATGCTTTGGCATCTGTCTTAGTCCCGATGGGGCTGCTGTGATAAAAATATCATGGACTAGGTAGTTTAATAAAAATTCCTTTCTTTCTTTTATTTATTTATTTTGAGAGAGAGAGAGAGAGAGAGAGAGAGAGAGAGAGAGAGAGAGAGAGAGCAAGGGAGGGGCAGAAAGAGAAGGACAGAGAGAATCCCAAGCAGGCTCTGCACTGTCAACACAGAGCCCAACACGGGTCTCCATGTCAGGAACTGTGAGATCACGACTTGATCCAAGATCAAGAGTCAGATGCTTAGTCACTGAGCCACCCATGTGTCCCAATAAAAATATATTTCTCATAGTCTTGGAAACTGGCAAAGATCAAGTCACCTACAAAGTTGGTGTCTTACAGAAGTTTATCTTTTTGCACATGGTGGAAGGGGCTAGGGAACCTTCTGGATTCTCTTTTATAAGAGCTCTAATCTTATTCACGAGGGCTCCACTCTCACAACCTCATCATCTCCCAAAGGCCCCACCTCTAAGTACCAGGGGTTAGGTTTCAACATATGAATTTGCGAAGTGGGAGGGGGGGACATTCAATCTACACCATTTGCATCTACGGGGGGGGGGGGGAAAGTCGCTCCAGATAGATTGACTGATTGATTGATTTAGCATTTACTCTGCATATTCAGTCACAAATTTACTAAAGGCAAACATACTCAAAATGCTATTTTCTGAGTACAGAAAGTTTGTGTTTTACCCTACAACCACCAACAGAGCGTTAAGCTTACCTCACAGCATGCCTGTCTTCGGGCTGATTTTAATTTTCCGTATAAATATCACGGGTTTCTTTTTGTATTTATCTGATGTTAAGCTTTCACTCAAAGTAATTTAGCATGTACTTCCTGAATATTTCTCTACACCATGGACTACATTAGCTGCTTAAGAAGGAATTCAAAAGAAAAATTAACCCCATCCCTGACTCCGTGTATTTATTAAACATTTGATGTACTCTGTATCAGGACAAAAAGGGCAAAGATGAATATCAGTGTCCTAACCCTTGAGTTGCCAAGGGCCTCATTGAACAGATAATTTGTACTGCATTGATGAGAACCCAGAGCACCGACCCAAGAGGCAGGACATCGGCTCCAGGGGCTGTCTCTACGGACAAATGTGTGACTTCTAGGAAACCAATTCATTTCTTTGCCTTTTGCCTCTTTGGGAAAAAAAAAAAGTCAAGTAAATAAAATATTGAGCCACACTGTCTATTTTAAATTAAAAAAATCTTTATCCACATTTTAGATGGCATAATACTTTCCTCATAATATAAATTTATTTAATGGTATTGATCTAATGTTCCTGATTTAATATCAAAACATACACATTATAGAAAAATATTTTTATTGAAATATTCTGATTTCTAGAGATAAGAACTCTAAATGTTTAGATGTTTCTTTCTAGTTTTTAACAATTTGAGTTACAAGACCTTCAAAGTTCTTTCGAAACCTCTTTTTAATGTTTCCAGGACGTGGTTCTGGTGAAACTTATAATGCCATTTTTTATTGCCAGATGTGTAAGATTTACATTAATTTTATAAATAAATTTTTATATATGTCTTATTATTTTCCTCACTAGTTTTCTTTATTTTTCCCCTCTTAAGTATTACCTTCAACATGTTCAAGAGATGTGAGTTCACGTTCCATTATGATGTGACTGAAACACAGAAAGACAGGGGGTGTCTGGGTGGCTCAGTCAGTTAAGCGTGCATCTCTTGGTTTTGCCTGAGGTTATGATTGCATGGTTTGTGGGATCAACCCCTGTGTCAGGTTCTATCCTGACAGTATGGAGCCCGCTTGGGATTCTCTCTCTCTCTCTCTCTCTCTCTCTCTCTCTCTCTCTCTCCCCCTCCCCTGCTCACATAGGCACAATTTCTCTCTTTATTTCTCTCTCTCTAAAAATACATAAACATTAACAAAATAAAAACTAAAACAGAAAGAAAGAACAGACCGAAGGAAGGCAGGAACCAAGCTTGGATGAGCTTCAATCTGGCCCCGTGAACTCTGTTGCAGTGGGAAGGCTAGGGTGTAGGGGCACGCCACAACAGCCTGGAGGGGCATCTTAAGGCAAGGGTTGATCTGCAAAGGCAAGTCCGGAGGGGGTCTAATCAAAGGCAGCAGGAAGTAGGGATTCAGCTTCCCAAAGTCAGAATGCAATCAGGAGGAGCACAGGGTCTGAGTCCAGAGAAGATAAATAAAGCCCCCGGATTTGCCTAGGCCCTAGAAATGACGGTCCAAGAAGCGCTAACTTTCATGAGACTGAGTTCATTCACAAAGCACCTCTGTAAGACAGAGTTCATTCATACAAGTAATGGGATTTAACACAAGTCACTCTGCATGGTTGTTTGGGAAGACTGAAATTTGGTAAACATTTAAATGGTCAGCCTTCCAGAAATGCCAATTTAATCCATCTATAATGTCATTTTTTTTTACCATTAATGCTTTCTTCCATAATTCTTCTCAATTTGTAATTATATATTTATTTGTTACCTTTTTTTTTTTTTCTTTTTTGTCTCTTGATCAGCCGTTAAGCCCCATTAGGGAGGAAGCCACGTCTGTTTTATTCATTAATGTTTTCTTAGTAAATGTTTATTAAATTGATATTAAATGAAAATTGGGATTCTCTTACTCGCCTCAGTGATTTCAGTATAATTGGCTTAAACATGAGAGCATTTCCCGGCCTCTGAGACTGGAGTTCCTCTGAAGATTCATATTTGGTCTCTACTCTGCAGGCTGCTTCCATTTACCAAATTGCAAAGCTGAAATTCTTCAAAAAGCCACTCATACCAATAAGCTTGACACATTATTAACTTTTTTTTTAAGAAGTGAGAAATCCTTTTAAGCAATATCATGCTTTTTTATTTTTAGTGTTTATTTTTATTATTATTATTATTTTCTTTTAGAGAGAGAGAGAGGGAGAGAGAGAGAGAATAAGCCAGGGAGGGGCAGAGAGAGGGGGAGACGGAGGATCTGAAGCTGTCAGCACAGAGCCTGACGCAGGGCTCAAACTCAGGAACTGTTAAGATTGTGGCCTGAGCCAAAGACGGATGCTTAACCAACTGAGCCACCCAGGTGCCCTGACATCATTAACTTTCAGGAAGAGATTTCATAGCAGCATCTCTCAGCTCCTCCGTCATCTTGGCCTGGACACCCTTCTTTATTCTCCCTTCCTCTTACCAAGAGAGAACTTACTTTTCTCCAAGCATAAAACTTTGCCTGCTTTCCGCGGGGTCTGTTTTGACGCCCTGGGCTATAGTTTGCATTTTAAATTCCCAAAGAGGTTATTCCTTCTGTAAAACGAGACGGCATGAGAAATGGAGAAGGGATGAGCATGAAGGTCCCCTGCCCAGCGAGAGTAGCAAAGTGGCGGTGAAGTAAAAGCACTGGTGAATCTCTCAGGTCACAGGCACAGCACTGAGGGGGAAGGGCAGGGGTGCAGAAGCAGACATTCAGAATATTTCTGGGCAAAGTGTGAAGCCAGGTACCCCCGAGGCTCCTTGGCATAACTGCTCAGCCCCTCAATTACACAAAAGAAATAAAAGTGCACAGGACAGAGGTCTTGATGGAGATTTGGGAAGTCAAAGCTATAGTCCCTCTACTTTTGAGCGAGAAGAAAGGACGGAAGCACAATTAGCTTCTGGGGAATGATCCCAGAGCAACAGCTGTGTCATTATTTGCATCTTCCCCTTGCCTTGCCTTGCCTTGGTCCTACTAGGTCTGGGAAATAGAATATATACAGATTTTGTTGCGTCTCTGATTTTACTGCTCTTCTTTAAGCTTCATGTCTAATAAAATAGGTTCTTGCAGCATGGTCATAGCACAATGGTCCGGAAATCTGCCACCTTCCCATTAATTAAACCTTTGGTCACTTGAGTTGCCTCAAGATGGATGCTCCATAATGTTAGGTGAATGCACGAATATGAATGAAGGTGCCAGATGGTGTTCCATTAGACCTCTATTTGTTATAATAATATTTGACCTATGAAGTTGCAATCGATACAAAATCCTATGGGCACTATATATAGATCTCCTGTCTTCTTGAATTAATATGTTATGAAACAGGGGCTAGGAAGTTTTCTTTATGTAAGCTATTAATTCATGGGGAAATAAGTCTACCAAAGGGTGAAACGAGAAAGCAACTCGTTATAGCCAGGTTTTAGAGAGAAATTTGGAGTTTCCTACTCACCTGCTCTTTAAAAATTATAGAATTCAACGATTTACCAAACATCTATTGATCATCTGCTACAAGCATGAAACTGTTATTTTGGGGCGACAAGAACCGATGGGAATAGCTATAGGAGACACAACATTACTATTGGAAATTCGACCTTGTTTTAATAATCAGGTATGTGTACACAAATGTATATAAATATATGTGTGTATTTAATGTATATATAGACATATATAATGTATATAAATATATATACATATATAATGTATGTAAATACACACACACACACACACACACATATATACATATAATGGATAAAGGGATCAATAATGAAGCAAGAACATTAAGTTTTTGATAATTCACATTTACATAAAGGGAAAAACAGTTCAAATTATTAACAAAATCTAAACTAAATTTGTAATTTTCTGCAATTCTTTCGGCTGATCTGATCGCATATTCCAGGAATTATGAACTACTCACATTACCTGAGAAGACCTGTACTTTTATGCAGTCAATTAGATATTGCCATTTAACTCACCTGAGATACAGATCCCTCTACTGGATTTATACAAACACCGATCCAGAATCCTGTCTACTTTCACGCATAGTTTCAAAACTTTAGCATATCTTTTTTTTTTTTCTTTTTCTTTCCAGGCTCTGAACTCTTCTAAATGAGGAATGGGATCTTGCTCGGTCTGTACTAACAAGTGTTCATCAGACTGATGGGCCAAGAGCACAGGCTGGTTAATATTAGATGAATGACTGAGAGCCTATACAACTTCACACTTATGCACCTCTCTAGAGAAAATACTACACAGGCACCGATTTATATAGCTAGCAAAAACTCAGTATTTATTTCAAAAACAGAATTACAGAGACTAGCTTTATGTATTGGAACAGCAAAGCATTAAGATATTAAATCTGGATATGAAGAATCAAAACCCTAGATTCATCACTTAATAATTCCATCCCCCAATTCTGCCAGAAAATACTTCGTAACTGGCAGACCAATGTCTGTGTAACTGCCATAATTGCCACTCTCCAGGGTCTCTGTCACTCCACATCCTTCCCAATAATGTTCATATAGTGTAAGTCTAAAAACATATATTTTATCAGCGTTAGGCATGAATGTCTTTCAGGGTGATATCTAATTTCATTTCCCTAAGTAGTAAACTTAAGGATCGTTTTGATTTTTATCAATTTTTTCACTTAAATATAACCTACATGGAGAAAAGATAAAATCAAAATTGTATAATTGAATAATTATAAAATATACACTAATTAGCCACCGCCCAGATGGAAAAGTATATATTGCCCTGACCCAGAATCTCTACACGTGTCTGCTTTTTTTCAAATTTTATTTCCAGTATAGTTAACCACGCAGTGTTAGATTAGTTTCAGGTGTACAACATAGTGATTCAATAATTCTATATACTACTCAATGTTCAGCATGATAAGTGTACTCTTAATCCCCTTGATTTATTCTACCCATCCCCCACCCACCTGCCCCCTGGTAACCATCAATGTGCTCTCAACAGCGAAGAGTCTGTTTTTTGGTTTGTCGCTTCCTTTTTTTCCTTTGTTCATTTGTTTTGTTTCTTAAATTCCACATATAAGTAAAATCCCATGGTATTTGTCTTTCTCTGACTGATTTATTTCGCTCAACAATTATACTTTCCATCCATGCTGTCGCATATGGCAAGGTTTCATCCTTTTATATGGCTAAATAATCTGCCATTGTATATATACCACTTCTTTATCCGTTCATCTATTGATGGACATTTGTGCTGCTTCCATAATTTGTCTACTGTAAACAACACTGCAATAAACATAGGGGTGCATATATCTTTTTGAATTAGTGTTGTTTTTTGTTTCATTTTTAAAACTTTTTTTTTTAATGTTTATTCAGTTTTGAGAGACAGAGAGCAAGCAGGGGTGGGGCAGAGAGAGAGGGAGACACAGAATCCGAAGCAGGCTCCAGGCTCTGAGCTGTCAGCACAGAGCATGACGTGGGGCTCAAACTCACGAGCTGTGAGATCATGACCTGAGCTGAAGTCGGACGCTTAACTGACTGAGCCACAGGAGCCCCAGATTAGTGTTGTTTTTGTATTCTTTGGGTAAATAAACAGTAGTGGAATTACTGGGAATTCTATTTTTTAAGTTTTTGAGGATTATCCATACTGTTTTCCACAGCGGCTGTACCTGTTTGATTCCCAGCAACAGCACAAGGGTTCTTTTTTCTCCACATCTTCACCAACACTCGTTTTTTGTCTTCTTTATTTCAGTCATTCTGACAGGTGTGAGGTGACATCTGATTGTGGTTCCGATTTGCTTTTCCCTGATGATGAGTAATGTTGAGCATCTTTTCATATGTCTGTTGGCCATCTGTATGTCTCCTTAGGACAAATACTTTTCATGTCTTCTGCCCATTTTTTAATTGTATTATATGTCTCTTTGGTGTTGAGTTGTATACCTTCTTTATATATCTTGGATATTAACTCTTTGCAGATATATTCTCCCACTTAGTAGGCTGTCTTTTAGTTTTGTTGATGGTTTCTTTTGCTGTACAGAAGCTTTTTTATTCTCATGTAGTCCCAATACTTTATTTTTTTTTAATTTTTTTTTTCAACGTTTATTTATTTTTGGGACAGAGAGAGACAGAGCATGAACGGGGGAGGGGCAGAGAGAGAGGGAGACACAGAATCAGAAACAGGCTCCAGACTCTGAGCCATCAGCCCAGAGCCTGACGCGGGGCTCGAACTCACGGACCGCGAGATCGTGACCTGGCTGAAGTCGGGCGCTTAACCGACTGCGCCACCCAGGCGCCCCTCAATACTTTATTTTTGATTTTGTTTCCCTTGTCTAAGGAGACATATCTACAAAAATGGTGCAATCACCCATGTCAAAGGAATTCCTGCCTGTGCTCTCTTCCAGTATTTGTACGGTTTCAGGTCTTACTTTAATACATTTTGAGTTTCCTTGTGTGTATGGTGTAAAAAAGTGGTCCGGTTTCACTCTTTTGCATGTAACTGGGCAGTTTTCCCAGATCATTTGTTGAACAGACTGTCTTTTTCACATTGCATGTTCTTGCCTCCTTTGTTCAAGATTAATGGATCATACTATCATGGGTTTACTTATTGGCTTTCTATTCTGTTCACTGAACTACGTGTCTATTTTTATGCCAGTACCACACCATTTTGATTACTACAGCTTTGTCATATAACTTGAAGTCTAGAATTATGATTCCTTCATCTTTGCTTTTCTTTTTCAAAATCGCTTAGGTTATTTGGAGTCTTTTGTGGTTCCATACAGATTTCAGGACTGTTTGCTCTCATTCTGTGCCAAATGCTGTTGGTAACTTGATAGGGATTATAATAACCCTGTAGATTGCTTTAAGGAGTAAAGGCATTTTAACAATATGTTCCATGAACACAGAATATCTTTCCATTTGTTTGTGTCATCTTCAATTTCTTTCATCAGTATTTTATATTTTTCAGAGTCCAGGTCTTTTACCTCCTTGGTTAACTTAACTCCTAGGAATTTTATTATTTATGGTACAATTGTAAATGAGATTGTTTTTGTGATTTCTCTTTCTGCCACATCATTTTTAGTGTATGGAAATGCAGTAGATTTCTGTATATTGATTTTGTATCCTGTGACTTTAATGGATTCATCTATCTGTTCTAGTAGTTTTTGGTGAAGCCTTTAGGATTTTTCTCTATACAGTATCATGTCATCTGCAAATAGTGACAGCTTTACTTCTTTCTTACCAATCTGAATGCCATTTATTTATTTATTTATTAATGCATGTATGTATGTATGTATGTATGTATGTATGTATGTATGTATGTCTGACTGCTGTGGCTAAGACTTCCAATACTATGTTGAGTAAAAGTGGTGAGAGTGGACATCCTTGTCTTGTTCCTAACCTTAGAGGAAAAGCTCTAATTTTGTCACCACTGACTATGGTTAACTGTAGATATTCATACATAGCCTTTATTATGTAGAGGGTTTTTATCATAAACCTACTTTGTGGAGGGTTTTTATCATAAATGGATGTTGTACTTTGTCACATGCTTTTTATGCATCTACTGAAATAAGTATATGGCTTTTACTCTTTTGCTTACTGGTGTGCTGTATCACATTGATTGGTTTGCAATTTGTTTAAGTCTAATTACTTATTTTGAGAGAGAGAGACTACAAGTGGGGAGAAGAGAGAGAGAGAGGGAGAGAGAGAATCCCAAGCACGTTCAGCGTTGTCAGCCTAGAGCCTGACATGGGGATCAATCCCATGAACTGTGAGATCATGACTTCAGCTGAAATCAAGAGTTGGATGCTTAATAATGGGTTAAAGCAGGCATCCCGTGGGTTGCAAATATTGTACCACCCTTGCATCCTGGGAATACATCCCTCTGGATCTTGGTGAATAATTTTTTAATGTATTGTTGGATTTGGTTTGCTAATATTTTGTTGAGGATTTTTGCATCTATGTTCATCAAAGCCTTGGCCTTCAGTTCTCTTTTTTTGTGGTGTCTTTATCTGGTTTTTGTATTAGGGTAATGCTGGCCTCATAGAATGACTTTGGAAGTTTTCCCTCCTCTTCTGTTTTTTGAAAACTTCATCTGTGAATCCCCCCTGGTCCTGGACTTTTGTTTGTTGGGAGTTTTTTGATTACTGATTCAATTTCATTGCTGGTGATTCGTCTGTTCAAGGTTTCTATTTCTTCTTGCTTCAGTTTTGATAGGCTATATGTTTCTAGCAATTTGTCCATTTCTTCTGGACTGTCCAATTTGCTGGCATTAATTTTTCATAATAGTCTCTTATTACCTTTTGTATTTCTGTAGTGTTGCTTGTCACTTCTCCTATTTCATTTTTTATTTTATTTGAGTCTTCTCTTTCTTTTTGATTAGTCTGGCTAATGTTTTATCAATTTTCTTGATCTTTTTAAAGAACCAGCTTCTAGCTGCACTGATATATTCTTTTATTTATTTATTTATTTATTTAACTTTCTATTTTGTTTATTTCTGCTCTAATCTTTATTATTACCTCCATTCTACTGGTTTGGGGTTTTGTTTGTTCTTCTTTTTCCTGCTCCTTCAGGTTAGGTTGTTTATTTGAGATTTTTCTTGCTTTCTGATTTGGCCTGTATTGCTATAAACTTCCCTCTTAGAACACTTTTGTTGCATCCCAATGATTTTGGATCATTGTGCTTTCATTTTCATTTGTCTCCAGGTAATTTTTGATTTCCTCGTCGATTTCTTTGTTTAGTAGTACATTATTTAACCTCCAAAATAACCTTTGATTATTTTGAGTTTGTTGAGACTTGTTTTGTGGCCTACACTTGATCTATTCTGGAGAGTGTCCCACGTGCACTTGAAAAGAATGTGTGTTCAGCTGTTTTAAGATGGAATATTCTGAATACACCTGGTAGATCGTCCTGGTCCGGTGTGTCATTCAAAACCACTGTTTCCTTGTTGATTTTCTGTTTGGATAATCTATCCATCAATGTAAATGGGTTGTTAAATTCCCCTACTATTATTGTGTTACTATCCATTGCTTCCTTTATGTTTGTTATTAGCTGCTTTATGTGTACAGGTGCTCCCATTTATATTGCCTTGTTGGATTGTTCCCTTTACGATAATAAAGTGTCCTTCTCTGTCTCTTGTTAACATCTTTGTTTTAAAGTCTAGTTTGTCTAATATAAGGATTGCTACTCCAGCTATATTTTCATATTCGTTTGCATGATAAATGCTTTTCCATTCCTTCACTTTGAGTCTGCATGTATCTTTAGGTCTGAAATGAATATCTTATAGGCACCATATAGATGAGACTTGCTTTTTTATCCATTCCTTCACCTATGTCTTCTGACTGACCATTACATTGACCATATTTACATTCAAAATAATTATGGGTAAGTATGTACTTATTTTCACTTTTTTACTTGTCTTATGAGGATTTTGGGGTTTCAGTTTTATTTTTGTAGTTCTTCTCTTGCTCTCTACTCTCTTGGTTTGCTGGCTTTCTTTAGTTATATACTTGGATCCTTGCCCTTTATTTTTTGCAGATCTATTACTGGTTTTTAATTTGTGGTTACCATTAGGTTTGTATATAACATCTTCTGCATAGAACAGTCTATATTAAGTTGATGGTCACATAAGTTTGAACCCATTCTTTTCTCCTCCTCCCCGACCGTCTGACATTTTAGATATACAGTTTCATTGTTTACATCCTTTTATTTTGTGAAACCTTTGACTGATCTTTATAGTTATACTCAACTTTACTGCTTTTGTGCTTCCTACTTTTCTTACTCCTACTTGTGGTTTTTCTTTTCCACTCAGGGAGTTCCCCTTAAAATTTCTGGTAGGACTGGTCTCACGGTGAAAAAGTCCTTTAACTTTTGTTTGTCTGGTAAACTCTTTACTTCTCCTGTTCTGACTGATGATTATCTGCTGGAAAGAGTATTCTTGGCTGCGGTTTTATTTATTTATTTATTTATTTTTCCCTCCAGCATTTTGAATATATCATGCCACTCCCTTTTGGCCTGGAAAGTTTCTGCTGAAAAATCAGCTAATAGTCTATGGAGTTTCCCTTGTATGTAACTGTTTGCTTTTCTCTTGCTACTTTTAGAATTCTCTCTTTATCACTTCAGTGTGCCATTTTAATTACTATGTGTCTTAATGTAGACCTCATTGGGTTCGTTTCGTTAAGTGTACTCTGTGCTTCCTGTATTTGGATTTCTGTTTCCTTCTCCAGATTCAGGAAATCTTCAGCTATTATTTCTTCAAATAAATTTTCTGCCCCCTCTTTCTCTCTCTTCTCATGCTGGGATCCCTATAATATGAATGGTATTATGCTTGATGATGTCACTATTTTCATATATCATTTTTTTCTTCTGTCCTGTTCAGTCTAATTGCTGTCCATTACTCTGTTCTCCAGGTCACTGATCCTTTCTTCTGCTTCCTCTAGTTTACCACCTAGTGTATTTTTTTAATTTTCAGTTATTAATTTCTTCCTCTCAAGTTCAGCGAGTATGTTTATGACCATTACTTTAAATTCTCTATCAGGCATATTACTTATCTCCATTTTGTTTAGGCCTTTTGCTGTGATTTTGCCCTATTGTCGCAGTTCCATTTATTGTAAAGACTGTTCTATCCCTCATTTCTCTCTGATGATATCAGGGGTACAAACATGCACAAACTGAATCTCTTCCTAGATTCCCCTTCATCTTCCATTGATTTGTATATTTCTACTTATGTAAAATTGCACTGCTTTACTTAATATAATTTCGTAAGTCTTAAGAATATCCTAATCTTTATTCAACAGTGTTTATGCTACTGTTTTCCAATTATAGATTTACATCATTTGTAAACAGTATCCAAAGGTGTTTACAAATCACCTACTATGTGCTAAGCACTATTATAAGTATGTGGGCCACATCATGCAACAAAAGACACAAACTTTCCATTTTTGTGGCTCTTACATTCTAAAGTGTATGTGGAAGAATGGGCCACAACAGTACATTTCTTGTGCCCTTGATGATGATGATAATAATAAAGTTATATATTATAAAAAATATTAGAAGGTAAAGAAAGCTACAAAAATTATAGAGAAGAGTATGTAGGATCAAGATGGTCTGTCTGGTGGGTAGACTTTGAATTCATAGGAATTCAAACTTCCTATGAGTCTTTTAATCAGCTTGTCTGATTCTTGAAAAGTTTACTGACATTTGAATAAAGAGAGGACTGATATTTTCATATGAGGGGAAAAGATATTTTGACACAGTTGCACAAGCCAATCTAAAATCTTGCATTATTTATCTTTTATTTGAGTTTTGTTTGTATTTATTTGTTTTGTTTTTTATGACTAGCACTTTCGTATTAGAATTTTTTCTGTGTAGGCATCACCTGCCTCATTCCTGGGTACTCGGTCGTTTTTATGAAATTTTAGTTTTTAAAATTTTGTTTGCTAGTTGTTGCTGGTATGTGGAAAGATACTTAATTTTTATTATATGTCAATCTTATTAAAGTCATCAATTATAATAAATAGGTAGATTTTTAAAATTTGTGTAAAAAAATCACATGATGTTTCCTAAATTTCTTTCAAATCAATTCTGGTACCATTCATGCTTCACCATTGTGTCTTAGACCCCCTGTATTGTGTTAAAAGTCAGTTGTGAGAACATACAACCTTTTCTTATTTCTAAAGCCTATTAAAAAGATTTTAACATTTCACATTTAAATGTAGTGATTACTATGCTTTTTTTGAAGATTTAGATTTTAAAAACTGTTTTCTGTCTTAGTCAGCATTCTCTAATGAAGCAGAATTATATATACATATATATATATATATATAGAGAGAGAGAGAGAGAGAGAGAGAGAGAGAGAGACTCTAGAGAGAGAATGTGTGCATGTATATTTACCTACTAGAACGGTATATGTATATAGTGCATACATATAGTATGTGTGTGTATACATAAATATTCTCCCTTTTTCAATTCTTTGGCAATGTTTATGTGCACTTAGAATTATTTCTTGAAGGTGTGGTAGAATATTCTGATAAAGCCATGCATGGTTGGAGTTTTCTATCTGGGAAGACTTGTAACTACTCATTACGTCACTTCAATAGTTACAGTATTGAGGCTTTATATTATTGAGGCAAATGTTATAGTTTTATAAAATGTTTGTTTTTAAAAAGTTTCCACTTAACACAAGTTTTCTAACTTACTGGTTAAGGGTTTCTTAAAATAATTTCATTATAATATCTTGATTCAGTGTGTGACAGGTACAGTAATTAGATGATGACTGTATAAAACTATTTGCTTCACATTCCTCAATGGGGAGAAAGGAGGATGGGGAGTAAATGCTTAGCCTCAAGCACAGAGGCCCTGAAGTCACTTATTTATTTTTCATTTCAGCATGGCTGACACACAATGCTGCATTAGTTTCAGGTGTACGACAAAGTGATCCAATACTCTGTATGTTATGCTATACTCACCACAAGCATAACTGCCATCTGTCACTTTATAGAACCATAACAGTACCAACGACAATGTTCCCTATGCTGCGTTTTTATTCCTGTGACTTCCATTTATGGAATGAATAAACCCTCAAGTTAATTTTATTTGTGCTTTGTTCTGGCCATTTCAGAACTTTCTAGGGAACAAAAGCTGAATTTTCCTCAACTTACTGGTCTCCTCCTTCAGAGGAATTTACTAGTTGACCATGAGCTTATTTGATAAGCTCAGTGGGGTTTCAAGAACAAGCATCTGGGGAACTGTGATAGATGAAGCAGCTTCTTCCTCAGAAACTTATTTCAAAGGCAACTATAACATCCTCTAACACGTTTCCCTTTGGGGAATTATATTATAAAATGCTCCCGAAATTCTCTGTAGTGGAGAGGGGGGAAAGGCAGACACTCACTCAGTGTTTCTCTACTGAGTGAGTATGAGTGGTCTAACCTCTTCTGAATTTCCCTCAGATCAGCACAACTTCACATAGGGCATGCTTCTCTTGTATTCTCTGAACCTGCTTCCATCTATTAACCCTGACAGGTCAGAGCTTGCACACCCTTCTAGGAATCAGGCTGAATGACCCTGGATGGCTAGGTCAATATCCTCAATAATAAAAGGTTTATGACAGCATGGGATTTTGTCTCCTTTGTTCTCTGCTGTATACAAAACATCTAAACAGTTGCGGACACATAATAGATACTCAAAAAATAATTTTTGAAAAATGATTGAATGGATGAATATACTAAGGCCATGACACCACACATGGATCCAAAGATAGAGATTCCATATGTAGATCTTTATCATCTATATCTTTATATCATCTGTATCTGTATGTCTATATATCATCTATATCCATCTATATCCATATCATTTATATCTGTATCTATATCATCTATATCTGTACCTATATTAATATCTATCCTCAATCCCCAATGTGGTAGGAAGCATATTTTTGTCTCATAAATAAACCTGTTCTCAGATTCAGACTTGTTAGTAATACAGCAGGTATGGATTTTGAATTACTACCAGTTTCAAACGTACATATGTCAAATGATTCAATATCTACAGGACAGATTATTTTGTATTCTCTCTCTCTCTCTCTCTCTCTCTCTCTTTTGGAGTGAGAGAGAGAGCACGCACGAGTATAGGAGAGCAGGGGGAGAAGAGAGAGAATCTTAAGCAGGCTCCACACTCAGCATAGAGCCTGACACAGGGCACGATCTCACGACATGAGATCATGACCCAAGCAGAAATCAAGAGTCAGACACTTAACTGACTGAGTCCCCCAGGCACCCCATTTGTATTCTCAAATATCAACAAAAGATTCTCGGTGAGGCATGAACGTCATAAAAAGGAGACCGATCCATTAGACCAGAATCTGAGGTATGTGTGGGATGCAGTACAACAAATGAAGGCTAATCTAAAACCAAGACCAAAAAAAAAAAAAAATATTTCCCAAAAATATCGGCACCTTTCCTGGTATGGAAACAAATCTCCAAAGATATTAGTGTCAAAATTAATTTAGGTCACAAAGCTATTGGGTATCAGATTTAGGACAAGAAGTTACTACAACTGACACCTACCTTATTTCGAAGGACTTTCGTAAGATTTAAAAACATGTATGTCTTGTTTGTTACTTGTAAAACAGAGTGGCTCAGAAGGCCCACTCTTCACTTCTTGTTCCTAAGAAGTCAAACGTAACATTTTAGTCACATAATCCAGGAAGCAGCATGAACAGTCAGGGTGGCCAAAACATCTCCGATCAGCAGTGCAATTGGAAGGAGAGAGATTTATGGCATTTGCTGTGCATGAGAACTCCTACTGCTTCATATCTAGAGCGTGTAACTTGGCCAACGTTACTTTATCTCTTTGAGGCTGTTTTCTCACTTGTGAAATATCCGTAAGATGGCTGATCTTCCGTGGGAATGCGAGGGTTAAAAGTAATGAGGTACCACATACGTGAATGCTGCAGCCCCAGGAACAGGATTTGGTAGATGCCACACCTGTGGATTAGACCCCTACAAATTCTAAGCAGACATTTGCATCTGGCTGTCTCTCCGTTTATAATAAGGACCAAAAATTGGAACATTAAGAAGGAAAGACAGAATGAGCTGGAAAGTACTACAGTACTACTGTTTATATTTTATGCTCTGAGTCAGTATTTTTTCAAGTGCTGTCCATCTAATCCCCCATCAATCAGAACTACTTAGGAGGTGATTAAAGATGAATATTACTTAATTTTTCTTTACACCCCTCAAGCCACCTGCATAGAAAACCTTACTATGTCCAGGAAAGCATTCAGTGTAATGGAAGCAAAGGCTATGCTGGGGACATGGAAAGAATGAGGTACGAGATGGAGATTGAGCCTAGTATGTCATAAAATGGAGGCACCTCTTTATCATACAAGCAATGGAGAGTGAATGAAGGGATTTTTAAAGGAAGGGAGTGTTGGGTTATATTTTTACGATCATTCAAAATTAAGCAAAAGCATGTTCAGTATTTCAATGCTACTGTAGTCAACCTACAAAGACAAGAAGCACAAATGCACAGAGACACGGGTGGTAAATGAAGTGCCCTGAGTCCAGGCTTGCGTCCTGCATTTATATTATTTTTAGTTATGGCATGCAGGTCTCATTTGCTCAGTTAAACATACAGACCTGTATTGAATTCCACCAGGCAGCAGTTTCTCTTCTTGGCAGTGCAAATTGGAAAATTGAATTTTCTTCTGCATTCGAACCTGATTCAAAATTTATTTTGCATTTAGACCCTTTATATAATTATTACTATCATCATTATTTAGCAACTCTTGCCTAATCTATTAATGAGAAATGGATATTTTCAATGTTAGTGTGCCGTAAGGTCTATTAGGGATGATTACTGCGAGAAGCACGGTGTAGAGGTATGAGTAGGGCTGGGAACTACGCAGTGGCCATGGTTGGAGCTCTGAGCAATCAGGGCAGGGAATGTGGTGAGGACAGCGCCATGGAGGAAAAGAAGGAATATCAGATCAAGGTATAGAAGAGTAGAGTGCTCAATCCCAGTGTTTTATCACTTTGGGAGAAGAAAAATATGAATTTAGTTATCATGTCTGCAATATTAACAGAAGGAAAAGAAGTGTGTTTCTTGATATTCTCTTCTACCGTGGATCCTCATAAAGTTAACGAAACAGATCAGGATTTTGAGGATAGTGAAATTTCCCCAGCACACAACTCTCTTCCAAACTGTGACTTCTGAGACACTATATTGGACATCTAGTCCAGGGATATAAAAATGGTAAGCCTCAGTAACTTTAGGGACTCTTGTGGTTTTTTCAAATTAAAAAACAAAACAAAACAGGGGCACCTGGGTGGCTCAGTTGGTTAGGTGTCTAACTTCAGGTCAGGTCATGGTCTCACAGTCCATGAGTTCGGGCCCCACATTGGGCTCTGTGCTGACAGCTCAGAGCCTGGAGCCTGCTTTGGATTCTGTGTCTCCCTCTCTCTCTGGCCCTCCCCTGCTCATGCTCTGTCTCTCTCTGTCTCAACAAAACAAAAAACAAAACAAAACAAAACAAAACAAAACAAAACACAAAATAAAACAAGGGCACCTGGGTGGCTCAGTCCGTTAAGCATCTGACTCTTCGATTTCGGCTCAGGTCATGCTCTCACAGGTTTGTGAGATCAAGCCCCACATCAGGCTCTGTGCTGACAGTGCAGAACCTGCTTGGGATTCTGTGTCTCTGTGCCTCCCCTGATCATGCTTACTCTCTCTCTCCCTCTCTCTCAAAAATAAACTTAAAAAATAAAAAAATAAATGAATAAATTATTTAAGTAAATAAATAAATGAATAGATAAAATAAAAATAACAACTGAGAAGCAAAATAAATTCAGAGAATCGTGTGAAGAATGGTAAATCTGGGAGGCACACTTTGGCCCCACGTAAGGCTGCTGTACTTGACAAATAAACACATGGGAAGTCCAGTTAAATTTGAATTTCGGGCAAATGGTAAGTATTTTTGTAGTATAACTATACCCCAAATACTGCATGATGAATCCCAGCTTTTTTTTTTTTTTTTTTTTTTTTTTATTCTTTTTTTTTTTTTTTTATGTTTTTTTTTTTTTTTTGGGACAGAGAGAGACAGAGCATGAACGGGGGAGGGGCAGAGAGAGAGGGAGACACAGAATCGGAAACAGGCTCCAGGCTCTGAGCCATCAGCCCAGAGCCCGACGCGGGGCTCGAACTCACGGACCGCGAGATCGTGACCTGGCTGAAGTCGGACGCTTAACCGACTGCGCCACCCAGGCGCCCGATGAATCCCAGCTTTTATAATGCTGTCATCATGTTATTCTGAAAAAGAGGGACGCCCATTAAATTAATGCCTTGGCTTCTTTCTTTCTATGCCCTGCTCACTTCCCAGGCAGAAGCGAACCACCCACTTGCGGCTACGGGACAAGTAACGGAGGATGTGCAGTGCTCAGATGTTTCCAGTTTATCTTCTAGGCTCCTGACTTCAGTGTTCTCTGATCTGCTCTCCACCATCCGGTCATCCCAGTGATGAAGACCCTGGCCCTACTGTGGATCACTGCTGTCCGGGATGGGTGGCTGAGTCTCTAAATCTGAGATGCAGTATTTGGAAGCTTCATTTGCTTTTCCTTAGCCACATTCCCCATATTCTTGACATTTTGACTTCTTTATGTTTATTTCCTGTCTTCCTTATACGCAGTCTGAATTTGGGTGGGGAAATCAGGGGGAATCACACACTATTATGAATCCCTTAAATCCTAATGACCTGGTGTGGCAATAATTAGGTTAGTTGAGGAAGCTTCTATGAAAATACAGTTAAACAATTTTCGAAGAATAAGTCCAGGGAAGAATTCAAGAATTTGAATTCATCCCTTTTGAGGAGTTATATAGAGACGGAGATTATATGAAAGTTCACAAATTGGGAGAGGCAAAAAGCCAAGACTTCCTGGGCGTGTTTCTCAGTTTTGCTTGGTTTTAAATGTTACGCTTATTGAGGTCGATGTGATGAATACTACTTATTAAAACATTTCACGAAAAAAGCAAAATAAAATGTTTCATTTTAATCAGGTGTAACCTGTATCAATAAACAGAGAGGGGTCAAATTGAGCCAATACCTTATACAGCATAGATATTGATGAGAGAGCCTGGGGCTAGCTGAGGACACAGTGCAAGCTAGGGCACCCCTCCCCCCAAGCCAGGTGGGTTGTGTGTGACATTCCTCAGGCACTACTGGTTGCCCAAGGACAAAGGAAAGGAAAGAAAACAAATGGTTACCTGATAGAGATCACAGGAAGTGGGTCTCCATCAGTTTACAAATATCTTAGTGAATTACAAGAAAAAGGCAATCTTATCAATAGCCTAATTTCCAGAAGCCTATAAACTCAGTGTCCTGGAGCTCCAACATCACCCCTCCATAATGATGTGGGGGAACAAAGGCAAGAAGGAAATGGCAGGTAAAATTAAATTTCCTCATAACCTGCAGCCCATTGACAGATAGTTGAGGCTGGCAGGGTAAAACAGTTCTCCAGGAACTCCCTACTTCTTAATGCTAATGATTTGCTAGAGGGAAAAATAACCTTAGCTTGACAATAGCTAGGCCTCCAGTATCCTGGGAGTCTTCTTTAGCCTATGAAAATCTCACTGGGAACTTCCCCTGGACTTTACCTCCCCCAACTCCCAAATATACAAGCAGTCTCTCCACAGGGTCCAGAGCAGCTCTTTCTGTCCACTGGCCCTGTCCCCATGCTTTCATAAAATCAGCTTTTTGCACAAAAGATGTCTTGAAGAATTCTGTCTTGGCCGTTGGCTCCGGATCCCCGACCATCACCCCCAAAACCTCATCAATGTGGTGGGTGAGATCTTCAATGAGTAACATGAACTCTCTGATACAAAAAGTTAATAGCTCTTATACACTACGTGCTCATAAAGATATTTAAAATAAGACTTTCTTTTCTGTTGGGGGTACAACTAATAAGAAAAAGATATCATTTAGCTAAATCACTCTCTAAAAGAACAGTTACTCCATTGTGGTTATTCAAAATCAGGTGAATGAGCTCACTTTGGAAAGGCAGGGCCTCAGTGTTATTATTTTTTTGACTCCAGATAAGGGCTCTGGCTAGAGTATGCCAAGAGAGGTGGCGAGGGTAGAGATTTAAGGAGCTCCTCACTCTCAGGTGTTATGCTCACAAACCCGGAGAGAGTCACCCAAGCAGCTCCCCTGCCCCACCATGGTCCTGGCCCCGCTCTAGAGAAGATGTGAGTCATGCAATGAAATTGTAAATTCTACTCAACTTTCAAGATATGAAAAACAAAAAAGTATGCAACAAAAAAAAAAAAAGAAAGAAAAAAGTTAAGTGAAAGTAAATATTTGATAAGGACATATATTCAGATAGCTACTCGAGCCTGACCCAAGTGTAGAAGAAAAGATTGAAGATGTGCTCCCAGGAAAAGCAAACGACTTTTCGATGTAGACCAGCATTACAGGCAGAAGAGAAACAGCAGAATGTAAGGAAAGAAGAATATGCCATATTGTTTTCTTAATTCTTTCTCTTTCAGCCATTACTTAAGCACAATTTGGAAGTTTACATTATAAACACATTCCCATTGTTGTTTATTGCACACATTTGTGACGATGTTAACATAGAATGAAAACGTACATGCTTTGTATTCCCGTAGCAAATGTTCACTCATTCTTTATTGTGCATTTTATTATTCTTATAAAATCCAGAGGTAAAAAGCACGACTTCAGATGCTGGTATAGGTTGTTATCTAGTCTGGGTGTATATTATCTGACGTTTCAGAAAAGCTCTGATGCATGATGGAGAAAACTAGGTAAACAGACTTCTCATCACAGGCGATTTTAACAAGGCTTATTGCTTTCTGGGATATATTTTATACGTCCCAAACAGAGTGAAGCGGAGATGGGATAAAAGGATGGGCTCTTAGTTGAATGTGGATTTTTTTCAGAGGCATCCGCCAGCCATTACTGGTCTATCAAACAACAGCCACTCCCTCACCTTGACGCCCTGGCCCAATTCCAAAGCAGTGAATCTAATAGAATCCCCAGGCCCCTAAAATCCCACGCGGAAATGGCGTTAGCGGTTTCATTTGGTAACTACACATTAGGCCGAAGAAATACAAGGTGACGGTGTTTGTTAATTCCACTAGTAAAACCTCAACAGCTGTATTGTCTTCTGCAGAGAATCTGATCCTCCATTTGTATATATAGGTCTCACAAGGAAAAGAAGGAAAGTGGGGACGATCTAATACAAAAATGCGAGACAGATTTCTTCTGGTATCTGAGAATTTATAATGCTTCTTAAGTATGCCAGTTAGGGAAAGTCAGGACAAAAGAATAATAATAATTAATAATAATAATAGGCATCATGTTAGATGCTCTGAAGCTTTTTCCGTCACAGGCATGCCAGGTGGCTAATGATGTCACCAAGTAGCAGGTACAGATGGTGTAGCCATTTTTCACAAAAGAAAGCAAACAGAAGGACAGCCAGCATTTTTTTAAAACCGGGAATGCAAATCTGAATCATCTGAGAGACTTCAAGAAAAACACATGTGGCAAAATGCACAAATCTTACACCTAAAGCATTTGATTGAGTCTGCAGGTGGGGACTGTGTGTCCTTTAAAGCTCCCAAAGTGATTCTAACATATTGTTAAAGGGAAGATCACTGGTACAGAAAACCACAGATAAGAGAAGAGGTGACTCTGGCTCTCACTTTAAAGAAAAAAAGGTCAATTCAGGGATTTAAACTAATTGGAAACTCCATGTGAATCATCCGATTGACATAGTGGGGAAAAAATGTTGATGTGGATTATTTTACCTAACGCAAAGTGTCCAAATAGAAAGGAAAAAACAAACTGACAAAGAAGAAACAAACATGCCAGGCGTTTTCACATACAACCTTGTGACTTACTAAGCTCTGGGGTGTTCAATAGACACCTGGAGTTCTGTAATCATTTCGTCTTCTCTCTTCAGGTTAACTAAAGACGGATGCTAGCACTCTGACTCCTGCGTCACTCTTTCACTGACTAGTTACAACTTCAAATGATATGTCCCTCCGTCTCATGCTTTTAAATGCCTCAGATGTTCTAAGACTCTATAATAAAGTGGTAGAATTTATGGCTGAATAGATAGGAAGCTCCAGAATGTGAGGAATCTCTTAGGCCAAGTGCAGTGTTTTGGAACGTATCTAGTTGGCCACGGAAGACGAATGGACGTGCTTGAGCAAAGGTGAGATCAGGTAATACAGGAAGCCGCGGGGAAAAGAGAGAGAAGACACACGTAAGTCTCTTCTCTCCAGGCAAGACATAATCAGGGCCTGGACTGCTGCGATCTGGGAAGAATTCGGCGGGAAGACGCTGTTTAGGATGGATTTCTGGAGTAGAATTAGTATTATACAGCTTTTGTATTCTTCCCGTTAGTCACTTTCTTGGCTTGTGGTGGTGTTTTTTCCTTGCTACTTAATGTCATTCTAAGGAAAGAGAAAATAAAATTTTATTTATTTGTTTACTTATTTATTTTATTTATAAAGTTTATGTATTTATTTTGAGAGAGAGAGGAAGCATGAGGCAGGTGGGACAGAGAAGGAGGGAGAGAGAGAAAGAGAGAGAGAGAGAGAGAGAGAGAGAGAGAATCCCAAGCAGGTTCTGTACTGTCAGCACAGAGCCCGATGTGGGGCTTGAACCCACGAACCATGAGATCATGACCAGAGCTGAAGTTGGAGGCTTAACCGACTGAGCCACCCAGGGGCCCCGAAAATAAACTTTTAAATTATTTAGCATGAACTGCATGAACTGTCTTGTGAAAGGGCAGTTTGACATGCAAACATAAAAATATTTAAGTCACACGAAGTCATTCCAAGGATTTATACTTCATGGCTGGTACGTGTCCATGTGCCTCATTTCCACCAGAACAAAGTAAATGGTGCACAGAGTCGAGTCACCTGGTTTGTATCGGATTTGACACGCACACATTGTAGGGACGCTCTGAACCTGTGCTTCCTGATGAGTAAGGAAAGACTGAGAAGCAAAAGCCCTTGGGTTGCTGTTTTGTTCTGTCTCAGTAATAATTTCAGCTGAAGTGGCTGGCTAATACAGGAAGTACTATGAGGAAGAAAGCAAGCCGATGACAGAGGTCCTTGGTCATTCAATGTTCCTGGAACATCACTGCCTTCTTTCTTTGAGTTTGGGCTTGAATGGAAAGCATGGCTTCTTGGGGTATCTGCACCCCACTCAGTCACAGATGTAATCCGCTTGCCTTATACTCACCTCCACCACACCTGGGAGCCACCAGGATTTTCTGCTCAAGGACACTGTGGGCGCAGACTATAAAGGCAGAGCAAGAACTGCTTAACTCCTGTGTTGGTGCCTATGCTCCATCGCCATTGAAGGGGGGCAAAATTACCACCTCAAAATATGCCTCTGGCATAAGGATTTTCTTGAGCTGGTTATTTATAAGAAACAACATACACAGAAGAAGAGTTGAAATTTTAGTAAAGGAGGGGCGCCTGGGTGGCGCAGTCGGTTAGGCGTCCGACTTCAGCCAGGTCACGATCTCGCGGTCCGGGAATTCGAGCCCCGCGTCGGGCTCTGGGCTGATGGCTCAGAGCCTGGAGCCTGTTTCCGAGTCTGTGTCTCCCTCTCTCTCTGCCCCTCCCCCGTTCATGCTCTGTCTCTCTCTGTCCCAAAAATAAATAAACGTTGAAAAAAAAAAAAAAGAAATTTTAGTAAAGGAAATTTACGTGGATAAGGCAAATCTCCACTTGTCAGGGTGTCTCCTTGTCTGTACCAGGATGAGAAGCATGACTAAATCTCCAGAAACTCTTATCAATGGAGAAGACAAATGACTTAAATCTGCATAACAGATATGCCTTTGTCTACTGTGCGTGCCTGATAACCTTCCATGACTGGCTTCCCTCCTCTGCCCACATCTTTCTTCTTGAGTTGCAAACGATATTTAAGGGGGTGGCCTGGGCCATTTTGGAGTCTTACTCCATTTCCTTGGGTCTTTCTTGTGTATACAGGAGTTGTACGTTACAAAATATTGTGTTTCTGTCCTGTTAATCTGTCTTTTACTATGGGGAAGTGGGGGGATGGTCTCCAGCCAAGGACCTAGAAGGGTAGAGGGAAAATTATTTTAATTATTTTTCCTCCCCTACATTCCACAGGACTTCACTTAAAAACCACCAAGTTCAAAGACAAAACTGTCAACACTTTCAGTAGAGCTACGGCCAAACATTAAGTCATTCATGGATCCCCATGCCCACGGGGCCCTGTGTGACTGCACATGGCACATGCCCATGAACCAGTCCTGCGTCTAAATTATGACAACAGAGCTGGTTGTGTATCAGGGGCCCATTTTTCTAAAACGTCTGTCTCCTGACCTTGACTACAGGAGGCTGAAGGAATCCGTGACATGGCCCAGTGTTTTGGAGGGAAGCTTTATCTCTAGGAAGAAGCAAAGAAACAACTACAGTGGCCAGCACGGATTTTGTGCCCGGTGTTTCTGACTTCACTGGGCTGAGCGTCCTGTCCACTGCTCCAGTCTCCGCAGTGATTAATAAATGTTTCTCTCTGTTGTGCTAAGTCACACAGGATACTTGTTTTGCCCCCGCCCTCATGTGTGTTTCCCATTTCTAAGTAATTGGTATTGAGAACTCCTGTCAAGTATTAACAAGAATTGGCAAAGCCCATCACGGAAGTCCTCATTGTGCCAGATTTTCACTAAGGCTTTGCCCAGCTGAACACAGGCCTTGCTTAACCTTTCTGGTGTTTATTTGTTCTAAGATGTTTCTGTGCAAAGTGAGTTTGAGACTTTTCATGTAATGATATAAAATAAATTCACTTCGTTTCTATTCAATTAAACGAAATTGCTTAGGTTTCTAAGCCTTGATCTTCTGTGTATAATGAGAATATAATACGCATTTCATAGAGTTATAATAATTACACAGGGGCCAAGGGCAGGTGGCCCCCAAATGTGCCATCCTGGCACATTGATTATATTCAATAAAAGTGCAGGAAAGACACCCTCCTCTGTCCCCCTGAAGGCAGAAAATAAATCTTCCACTTGGAAGGTAACCTCCTTGTCGCAGGAGCATCCTTATCAGCAGAGATGGAAAATATAGAACCCAGAAGCCCGTACTAACAACCCTGTTACTTTTTACTAATTTACCCAAATTCTGTTTAGAATTCCTTACTCACTGAAGCTCTCGAAGTTAAGTCTTCTTTGTCCCATCATCCGCTCAGAGATTTATTGTCTCTTTGTCGGAAAATTATAAAAACTGCCTGCCTTGATCATTTCTTTAGAACTCAATTTCATTATTGGGCCTCACGCACACTTAACAAAACTTTGTGTTTTTCTCCCGTTTATGTGTCTCCTGCAAATTTAATTCTCAGCCCAGCCGGAAGACCTTGAGAGTGGAGAAGAATTTTTCCTCCCCTTCAGTTACAACTCAAACCATGAAAGCATCTAACACAATTCTGGACTCATGGCACACATTCATCTGAGTGTCAGCAAGACCCATCGGGGGAATGTAGGGTTGACATGGTCGCCACTTCTCCCCTAAATACCTCCCAATCTGCCTAGTGAGAGAGATGGCGTGACAGCATGACAAAGTCAAGCACCTAGATAGTAAATCTACCTTTAGATGGGGACTGTGCTACTAAAAGCAACTGAGCCTCATTGATTTTATTATTGATATAAAGACCATTTTTGTGCCAGTCAATTATGCTAGGCGTCTAGGACACAGAATGAAATTCCTGCCCTATGCACATAAGCCTACTATTACGCCCATATTTGTCATCTATGAAACCAACGGGACACTACGGACTGCCTCAGTTTTGCTGTGTCTTCAAACAAAATGGCTTTGTGCAAGCACTCTCTGTAAAGTGGTTTCTCTCCAAATGCTCACTGATCACTTGCTTTGTGCATGAGAGGCCGAAGACATGCAAGAACACTCAATACTCACCCCTGTCGGTGAGCTGCAACTCTAAGAAGGGTGGGGGTAGAAATGAAAATAAGTAATTTCTGTAGGATGAGCTAAAGTACAAAATGTACCAGAGGATCAGGTAAAAGAACGTCTAGTGTTGTTTAAAGGGGCTGTAGCATGGAATACTTGGCAAAGGTTTTTGGTATTTGAGCAGAGCTTGAAGGCACGTTTGCTTGAGGGATTAAGGGGTGAGAGGTATTATGGGCAGAGGAAACATGAAGAGAGAGAGAGAGAGAGAGAGAGAGAGAGAGAGAGTGTGTGTGTGTGTGTGTGTGTGTATGTGTGTGTCTAAAGACATAGTGGTAGAGTTAAAGAGGAAAAGATTTGCTTTGTTCATTATTTGTTTAGTTTTTGGACTATCTTTTCATTACATTTAACAGGTATCTTGTCGATTTTAGGAAAAAAAATTTAAAAAATGAAATCAATCTCGGGGTGCCTGGGTGGCTCAGTTGGTTAAGCATCTGATTTTGGCTCAGGTCATGATCTCACAGTTTGTGAGTTCGAGCCCTGCATTGGGCTCTGTGCTGACAGCTCAGGGCCTGGGGCCTGCTTCAGATTCTGTGTCTCCCTGTCTTTCTGCCCTTCCCCCGCTCATGCTCTGTCTCTCTCCCCCAAAAATGAATAAACATTAAAAAAATTAAAATAAAATAAAATCAATCTCTTATTGCATTTAAACTTATCAGTCATGAGGACTCTTTACAATGGACATAATGTTACATCGTGCAATTATCTCTATGAAATGGGTTTCATCTCTACTCCCTCTCTGGCTCTCTTTTTTTAATTTGAACATTATTTGGAGATGTTTTTTAGCTTCTCAGAATCGTTCTTCTTTATTTATTAAGTTTTTATTTCAATTCCACTATAGGTAACATACAGTAATATATTAGTTTCAGGTATGCAATGGAGTGAGTGATGCAACAGTTCTGTACAGGCCTTTATTCTCTTATTTGACAAATATTTAGAGAGCGCTTAAGATGTCAGACGCTTTATCAAATGTTGGAGTAAATAAGAGATAAATAAAACACTGCCTTCTATCAGTCCGCTGTCCAGTGCCAAGAAGAATAAATGATTGCTATGGAGTATTGTACTTGTCAATACTTCTTAAATTATGGGGAGTGTCTGGCTGGCTCACTTGGTACAGCATAGGACTCTTGATCTCAGGGTCGTGAGTTCAATCAAGGTCCACATCAGGTGTGGCGCTTACATAAAGACAAAACAAAACAAAAACAAACAAAAACCCATAAAAATACATTTTAAGTTACAAGAGACAGAAACTCAGCTAAGACTAGCTTTGACGAAGAGAGAGTGCCAGAGACGGAGACGGACAGAGAGAAAGGAATGCATTGTCTACATAAAAGGACAGAAATGAGGATGTCTTCAGAAAAAAACTGGATCCAGCATCTTGAAGATCAGGAATCTCTTTCACTATCCAGTCTTCAGGGGTTGTATGAATCCTCTCCAACTGCGTTAGAGCAAGATTACAAGAGATAAAACTAATAACTTCCATCAATCTCCAATTTGAAAAGCCTAGGGGATATCTCTGATTAGCTGATTTGGGGTAGATGGATGGATCATACATCAACCATTGTAGCCAAGGGAGAAAGTTTCTCCTGAGGTCAAGGGCCTCTCCATACACACGCCGGAGATAGCTACAGAATTTCCCTATTTCGAAGGGAATGAGACATGGGTCTTCTTAGGAGCATGGTGAGGAAGAGAATGATTAGGGGTGAGAGGAGGGTCAAGGAGGTGGTTTTTAAGTTGAACTTTAAGATTACTTGAGACTTAGCCATAGGGGGTGCCTGGGTAACTCAGTCAGTTAAGCATCCAACTTCAGCTCAGGTCATGATCTCAAGGCTCATGAGTTCGAGCCTCGCGTCGGGCTCTGTGCTTTCAGCTCAGGGTCTGGATCCTGCTGCGGATTCTGTGTCTCCCTCTCTCTCTGCCCCTCTTCCACTCACACTCTGTCTCTCTCTCTCTCTCTCTCTCAAAACTAAACATTAAAAAATATTTATAATAAAAAAAGAGGGGAAAAAAGACTTAGCCGTAAGAGGGAGGGTAGGCTGGCGTGGATGTTGGGATTTAGGAAGAGGTGTAGATTTATATGGAAGTGCATGGGAGGATGCAACCATAGTGAGCTATGACCATCGTACTTGGATGGAAAATGGGAGAACCAAGAAGAGTGTGCACCCAGACAAGGTGAGCAATTCTGTGATAAAGTATAGTGGTGCTTTACTAATGTGTCTCCCCCCCACAAATGCAGGATGAAGAGAAGATGGTAGTGTTAATGATACGGTTTTTTATTTTCATCATCTGAATTATGTAAGGTCAAAGAATTTTACTAAGTAAATTCATCTCAAGTCTTAATTATGTTTAATGGCAAAGCCTTGATCTTAAACAGCGGAATTAATAACAGAAGAAATCTTATTAATATTAATAATGGTTTGTTTCAGGCCTGCTCTGCATAGGATTTAAAAAATTCCATTAGGTGTTTTCATCCAAATTTCATTCCAATATTCCCCGACATCTCTGGACCCAGCAGTTCAGAGCTTGGTATTGACAATAGCTCGGAAAATTCTTGCAACGGCCTTGATGCCGGACCACATCTCAACAGGTATTTGGATTAGAATCCCTTTCTCATATTCTGCTCTGGTAACTCTTGTCCATTTTTTAAGTTCAACTCTACTTTTACTACCTCTGTGATTTTTTTTTTCTCCTCTTCCTCCAAACCTCAGGGAGAATACATGGCCTTGCCTAACCCATACTTCCAAAGTAGTACTTAATACAATGGATTCTAGCACATTCTCAATATATTTTATTATTAGACTAGCTCTTCCTCGACATTCATGCAATATTTATTCATCTCTGTATCTTTAGTATTTGGGACAGGACCTGGAATACATTTTCTCAATATGTCCTTTTTTTTTTTTTCTTTTGGCAATAGATCGACGAAGGGATGGATGCACAAATGAATAAGTCTTGTTCTGATTCAAATGCTTTACAAAATAATCTATTTCTGAATCACATAGTTTCAGCTCCCTCACTGTCTACTGCCAATATCCCCACTGTAGCTGGTGTGCTGAAGGGTTTGGGCAGGGAAAAATGAGAAATAATATTGTATTTCCTTACCTGGAAAAATTGTTAAAAATATCGATATTAGATGGATGTTTTGAGGGTCACATGAGATAACCCTTAGCAATCAGCTTTTAGGACAATAACTTGCCAATAATAGGTGTTTAATAAATACTGAATATACCTGTATAGGAAAATCTGTCTTAAACATTTTTTAATTTCTCTTTAGCAACGCTTTTCAAACCTTGAGTGAATTTTTATTTTTGAAATTTATATAATAAATGAGTTTAGATCATTTTAGATCTTCTAGATTTTAGATGAAAGGCTTGTGTTTTTCTCTACCCTTTAGTCTGTTTTAACCTCAGGTTTACATTTTTAAATATGAAAGGACGCATTCTAGAGTGGGGGTCACTATTCTATAGCAGCCCCATCTAAGTGTTGTTTTCTTTAGACTGTATTATCTATAGTTCTCTCTGATAAGCTAAAATTGGAAATGCCAATGAACTCAAAACCCATCCTTTATTTCCTCTTTTAAAGGTGAACGTTTCCAACCTCAGATTCTGAGGTACACAAAATGAAAACTTAAATTGTTTAATTTACCTGATTTCCTGTTGTATAATCTGTTATCTTGTCTTTTAAAAGTAATAGTGCTTAACGTGAGGGTTTTAGAAAGCATAAATCAGTTTAAAAACAAAATTAAAAAAATAGATTATTCACTAAGCAGTGTTCAATAATTTTACTTTGGTATAGTTCCTTCGATTATTTTTTCTACAAAATACTTTACAAACATAATTCAATAGTTTTTTATTAAATGGCTGCTATGTAGGTACTCGGAACACATTAGTAAACAGAACTGACACAAATCCTTGCCTCTTGGGACCCTAAATGTTACTGGGGAGAGATCTAGTAAACATTTTGTATATGTAAATTATGTAACATATTACAATGGAAGTGCTATGGAAACATACACATACACGCAAATGGAAAAGCTTAGGCTGCAATTTTAGGTAGGTTACTCTGGGGAGATGTCACTGAGAAATATTTGCACAACGATTTGAATGGGATGATAAAGTTAACATTGTGGATATTTTGAGGAATGGTACCCAGGCATTAGGAACAACCAATGCATGTGCCCAAGACATAGCATCTAGGGAATTCAAGTAGGATCACATAGATAAGTGTGAAAGTCAGTAAAAGTAGATAACAGGACATGAAGTAAGAGAGAGTGGAGGCCAGATAATGTAGGCTTTGTGAGAGTTGGGTTTTTACTCTGAAAGAAAAGAGGTATTTGGGTTCGTAACAGGATCCTCCCGGATGCTGTGTTGAGAAAAGGTGGTAAGAAGGCCAGCCGTGAGATCAGTGAAGCCGTTGTCATAATTCAGGCAGGAGATGTTATTGGCCGAGACCAGGATGCAAACGCTGTTTTGCATCCTGCCATTCGGCCAGCATTTCCTCAGATCACATCATCACAGATCTCTGCAAACACAAACTTTAATTGTTAACTTTAATTGCTATAAAACGTTCCACCCTGAAGAGTGTATTGTGATTCACTTTAGTAACCCAGGATTCAGAAAACAGAAGGCTAACCAACCTGGGATCTAAAAAGATTATCCTAACTAGTGTTTCTAAGCACAGTCTACTGACTGGTGAAGACAGTTTAGCCTACTACCCACTGGCTCCTTGGCAACTATTGTGATTTGGCTTCTCTCCTCCTATAGCCTCCATAAACCGTCTCTCTTCTTCATTTCTGAGGTGTGCAATAGACCATTCAGATAGTTTAGTAATCTGAAGATGTAATAGTGTTAGGAAAACACGTCAAGCCAAATTCCTTTGTCTGTATGCTAACAAGAGTGAGTTCAGGCAGTAAATTACTGTCCTGAGATTGAGAAATTTTCAAAGACACAAGTGTACCTCATGCCCAGTCCATGGCTCAAAAGAGAAAATGCACACAACCAGGGAAGAGAACTAAGGAAACTGCTAGTACTGAAAAGTATAAGTCACTAATCTCTGCTCTGTCAAAGCTAGTTGTGTATAGGCAGCTTCTAAAGTGGTTCCTAATGATCTCTGCCTCTGGTGCCTGTGGCTTTAGAATCCCTTTCCCTTCAGTAAATTGTTTCTAATCAACGGAATACCCTAACACTGAGAGGATGTAACTTTTGTGATTAGATTCCAAGAGGTAAATCAAGCTGCCACATTGTGACCTGTACCCACATGAAAGGAACTGACTCAGTTCAATGATCAGCAAGAAACTGTGGCCTCAGCCCAACAACTTGAAAAACCAGAATCCTATGAACAGCCAAATAAGCATAGAATTGGACCCTTCCCCAGTCAAGAATTCGGATGATACCATCCCTGACCAACACAATAATTGCAGACCTCAGAGATCGTGAAGCAGGGGTCCAGCTAAGTCATGCCTGAATTCTTGATCCACCGACACTGTGAGATGACATCTGAGGGCTGCTTTCAGCTGCTTGAAGCTGCTAAGTTCTGTGGGAGGTTTAACGAACCAATAGATAATGGATACTTTCCATTTCCTTATGCTATTTTCTGAAGTTGTGACACTTAAGAAAATTACCCTTTAATTACAGTAAGTATGCATTATATCTTTAAACACTGAAGCAAAAACTGTTAAGAAGAGTCTGACATATTCAAGTTTACTCTTTCAAAAACAACACTCATTATTAAGAATAAAATTCTTTGAGTCTATTTACATACTTTATAGTAAAACACCACAGGTAATAAATTTTAAGGCAATAAAAGAATAAAAGTGTTTCATATGATGTTGAAATCTAAAATATTTCTCACAAAAGAGGTAGCAGACTCCTGCAATCAATAAAAAGTTGGAGTCTGAAGATGTGGCATGCTCTTTGGGACACAAGTGATGCAAACAGACTCTGGCTAGGTAAAAAAGAAAAAAAAAAGAAAAAAATTTTGTTAGGTAAGAAATTAGGTAGCAACTAGAATCGAAAACAGCAGCACCTGGGGGGCACAGTTGGTTAAGTGTCCAACTTCAGCTCAGGTCATGATCTCACAGTTCATGATTGTTCAAGCCCCACGTCAGCCTCTGTGCTGACAGCTTGGAGCTTGGAACCTGCTTCGCATTCTGTGTCTCCCTCTCTCTCTCTCTCTGCCCCTCCCTGCTCGTGCTCTTTCTCTCTCTCTTTCTCTCTCAAGAATAAACAAACATTACATTTTTTTTAAATAGTGCTGAATTACCCTCTGAAAAGGCATCAATCAAGACAGAACAAAGAAGTCAGGAGCAGAACTTTATGGTTCTTCTCTCTTGGAGCTACCATTGAAATGTCAGCTCCATAAACTCCTAGGTCTCTCTGTCTATAAGTCACATTTCAAGATCTCCAGGGAGATAATCTAATTGGAGGGAAGGAAAAAGAGGGCATTTGACCCAAGCAGAGCTTTTGAGGGCCACTCCTTCAGAAGGAGGGGCCAAACAAACACCAAGAACAATGCCTGACACAGCAGTCACCAAATTCATATTGCTGAGTGGATCATAGAGTTGGCTATCAAAAAAAATTAATAAATAAGACAGTCTTCAAGTGCTATTTACAATTTTAACATTGTGACTGGCAGAGTAATGGTCCCCTAAAGACGCACACATCCTAACCCTTAGAACCTGTGAATGTGTCACCTTCCGTGGCAAAATATGACTTTCCTGTGTATATGACTAAATTAAAGATCTTGAAGAAGAGAGATTATCCTGGATTATCCAAGTGGGCCCAGTGTCATCACAAAGATGCCTTAGGGAGAGGCAGGAATGTCGGATTCAGAGAAGATGTGAGGATAGAAACAGAGGTCACAGTGATGCAGGGTTATTGTGAAATCCTTTATAAAGGCTCTTCCAATTCTGGGTAGATGGAAAAGTGACAGTAAGCAAGTTCCTGAACTTCTCTCTCAGCTTCTGCCCTCTCATCTTTAAAAAGCTAGAGTAAGAATCTACTGCAGGGGGTAATTATTAGAAGCAAGTGTGACCACCCAAGGACATGCTTTGAAAATGTATAAAGAGATGCGATATATATGTACACACACACACACACACACACACACACACACACACACACACTGGACTAGTACTCAGTGATGAAAAAGAATGAAATCTTGCCCTTTGCAACAACGTGGATGGAACTAGAGGGTATTATGCTAAGCAAAATAAGTCAGTGAGAGAAAGACAGATATCATATGATTTCACTCGTATGTGGCATTTAAGAAACAACACTGATGAACACAGGGCAAGGGAAGGAAAAATATGGTAAAAATAGAGAGGGAGGCAAACCATAAGAGACTCTTAAATACAGAGAACAAACTGAGGGTTGCTGGGAGGGGTGTTGGGTGGGGGGTGGGTTAAATTGGTGACAGGCATTAAGGAGGGCACTTGTTGGGATGAGCACTGGGTATCATATGTAAGAGATGAATCACTGAGTTCTACTCCTGAAGCCAAGACTACACTGTATGTTAACCAACTTGAATTGAAATAAAAAATAAAAAATATAATAAAAAATAAAAATTGAAATGAAAAAATAAAAGCATGTGTGGTACATGCTCCACAAACACCAGTGATTTTTCACAAGACCACTGGAGAACACCAAACAATGAATAATCTTAAAATAATATCCGTGATAATCTGAACGACCTTAACGATATTTTAGAACAGGGCCTCCCTCCCAGCCCATGAAGAAAGCCAAGTTGTTTCCCTACACGGGCGTACATTCAAGAAGTTGAGTGCTGTAAGCATACCATCCTCTCTTTTTTTTTTTTTTCCCAACGTTTTTTATTTATTTTTGGGACAGAGAGAGACAGAGCATGAGCGGGGGAGGGGCAGAGAGAGAGGGAGACACAGAATCGGAAACAGGCTCCAGGCTCTGAGCCGTCAGCCCAGAGCCCGACGCGGGGCTCGAACTCCCGGACCGCGAGATCGTGACCTGGCTGAAGTCGGACGCCTAACCGACTGTGCCACCCAGGCGCCCCTATCCTCTTTTAAACCATTCTGGCTGCTGCCCCTTCCTCTGGTGCGACCTTCTAATATATAGCCGTGGAGACGTCCTCTGCGAGCTCGAAGGTGATTTACGTGCACTCTTCTGCAAGGCTGTGTGTGTTTCCTGTGGTGGCCAGTGTTCTTTCCTCTCTACTTACCCTCGCCAGAACTCTCAAATCCTTTCTTCTACCTCTCTCCACCCACAGTTTCCTCCCAAAGCATGCTCCCCCTATACTAGATTACGTTCCGTCTCCAGTAAAGAGATGTGACTGGTGGTTTGTGACCCCTTCCAAAAGTTAAGTGCCTGGGTTCCTGCAGGGTCATGAAACCTATGACAAGCCAATCTTGCAGAGCTAGAACGACATGTTGACATACGGACTGTGAAACCCCTCACGCAGTGCCTAGCATAGAGCAAGCAATGAATAATGAATGTTACTATTTGTATTATTATTACTACTGTCACCTTTACAACCCTTGGAGCAGTCTGTCTGCACAGCTAGACTGTGAGAGAAGCCACTGCATTTCATTTATCTTTGGATCTGTCCCAGTGCTCAGCACAGGGCCTGGAGCTCCCACAATAGATGTTTGCTAAATGTGCAGCCTCAAGACAACTCCCTCTGGGTACGTCTCAAAGATCTCCTTTGCACAACATGCCCACATCTGCCTACAGGGCAACAATCGGCAGAACAACAGCCTGGGTGCAGCAGGCTGTTAATGACCTGTCTCCAAGGAAATACTGCCCAGCACTAAAATGACTCACCACCAAAAGGTGCGTTTTATGGTGTCATTTTTCTTCTGTGATATTTTGTGCTGCATTAAATTTTATCCATAACAATTGAGATTCTAAATCCAGGCTTAAAGGCAGAAGGCCAGGGAGGGGGCTCTCATTATGGTGATATGGGGAGCAATGACTGCATTCAGCAGTGAAAGGAGAATTCTGCTTCAGTGTCAACGGCTGGCTGGTAATTAACTAGGAGCACGCTTCTTCCTTGCCCTGGGTGAAACAGGCAAATTCTAAGTCAAGATGCTGGGCTGGAGAGAAGATAGAATAAATGTGCCTCCAGCTCTCTCACCTGTCATATTAGCAAGTCACATCTGTAACAAGTCAGAGCCCCTTCTTAGTGGAGATGGAACAAGTTTGTGCTTTCTTGTTGCATCATTCATTCATCTTATCTACATAGAGACATTCACCCCCAATTAAACCCATCCCTTGCCCTTGGCCGATGTCCACATCGTTCCCATGAGTCTTTGGGACTGCACCAAACATAACTGGCAAACTCCATGTGCCCCTTCCTTCCTGTTCATATTGAAGGCCTAGATCAGCCCACAGGTCGTTTCTGCAGCCCTGAGGATGCAGGAGGGACAGGCCATTTCTTCCCTACTGTTGCATTCCAGAACATCTTCTCTTCCCACAAAAAGACTCTCAAGTTGCAAATCATTTCACTCACTTAATCATTTCTGTATGTACTGCAAATATTACACCTATTTGCAACCTAGAGGAGCATTTTCAACTCCTTGGAGATCTCAGCCCCTGCCATGATGATGTCCCTTCTCCAAGACTGCTCTTGTTAGTAAGTCACAGTGATTTATATATCGATAATTATTATTGATCTATGTCGGTAAGTATGCCCATTGATAATTATTCTGATAATTTGGCTTCCAAGTTCTCAACCCATCTTGCAATGATCTCGTTTTGCACGTTGAGGAACTCATACCCATGGTCACTCCCCAGACCTTGTATTACCAGTAACTGCCTCACTTCTCTTATCCCAAGCGAAGGTTCTACTGGTCTAGTCTTCCCATACCTCCAGTCTGATGAAAACAATTATTTGTCCCTGCAGAAACCTTTCTCCTATTGATTTTCCCACATGTCCACTGCCCTTAGTCTCATGGTGGCCTCATGGTGGCCTCAAGTTATTCTGTATTCAGAGCTTGGATTTCATGGCCCTTCATTAAAATCACATTTTCTAACAAACTTTCAGCACCCTGCCCCTTTCCCTTTATCAGACTCATGTGGGATCATTTTTGACCTTGGTCAAGCTCAACTTTAGCTCCTCTGGACCTCCACCTGGCCAGCTAGTGGCTAGTGGCTAGTGTCCAAAAAAAAATAAATAAATAAAAAACACAAAACAAAGAAACAAAACTAGGGCTGGACAGTAGTTAAAGGAGTAAAAACAGATTTTGTGGAGGAAGAATTAGAATAGAGGGGAAAAATATAACTCCGTACAGAAGTGGGCTCAATTCTGAAAACCCCAAGAACAAGTGAGGATTTATAGCCAAAGAGCAGAGTGAGTGCATGATAAATTACAAGGGGAGACATCACAAATAGGGGGATTCCTTCTAAACAGACCTGACCTAAGAGGATCCTTGCTGAAGGCAGACCAGGGGAATCAGACCACCTGTGAAATGGGGAGAAATGAGGAATTTGATCAGATATTGATCAGCTATTGATGGATTCTCACTAAACTGAGGGGGTGAGGGATTCTCACTAAATCGACTTAGCAGGATTCTTGCTAAAAATGGTCTATGCCAGCCCGAGGACGAGGCCCAAGGTCCAGGCCTAGTCTAGAACAACACTTCAAAGACCCTGGCTGTTTGGTCCAGAAGACAGTTTTGTCATCCAAAAAATTCAATATATGCTGAGTGGACTAAACTTAAAAATAGCAATCATTAAATTAGTTAGAAAGGAAGATAAAGATAATGAAGTGCTATATCCAATGCAGTATGAGGAGGAATCATTAACGCTACTGATATTGTTCATATTAGATGCCAGGCACTTATTCTAAGTGATTTGTACATATTCACTCTTTAATTTATATATTTGATTTATAGATAAGGAAACTGAGGTAAAGACCTACCCTCTGAGAACTGAGAGATTAATAAAAAAAAAAATTAGCTGGTAAGGGCAAATACCAATTAGCAACGTAAGGCTTAATTCTCCCCGTTGGAAAATATAGAAGAGATTTCCCCAACCCCTCTCCCCCACCACACACACCTTTTCTTAGAGGGTTTACTTTAGAAAATGTGTAATCTCAGGTTCTTTCTCTGTCTCTGAAATGTATGTAAATCTTTTCAAAAACGAAGTAAGCTCTTTGCCAGCTTTATAACCCAGGCATATCTTTCTCAAGGACTTGGGTAGTATCTCTCTGAAATGCAATACTCAGGGGCACTTTGGTGGCTCAGTCAGTTAAGCGGCTGACTTTGGCTCAGGTCATGTTCTCGCAGTCCATGAGTTCCAGCCCCATGTTGGGCTCTGTACTGACAGCTCAGAGCCTGGAGCCTGCTTCGGATTCTGTGTACCCCCCTCTCGCTTCCCCTCCCCAACTCGTGCTCTGTCTTGCTCTGTCTCTAAAAAATAAATAAATGTTTAAAAAACTGAAATGTAATCATCAAAAAAGATAAAAAGCCTAATTTCCTGCTCCTATGAGGGTAGAGAGCTAACTTCCAACTTCCATGGAGCCTAGCTCCAGGTTGGAAAATCACTTCTTGTCGTAAAGATACGAGAAGTGTATCTTTCTTTCCCTTTGGACAAAGCCAATTGGCTAACACCCATTGTCACCCCACCCACCAAGTGAATTTAGGATAAACCATGTGTGACAGATGGTACCATCAAGTCCTTTGACTTAGGGACTAGTCATTATCTTTCTTGTGAACATGTACACAATGGGTTGTATCTACCTGAGTACAGAAAAAGATGAGATTTCTTTCTACGTTTACATTCCCCTACTGGAATGTCTGTGTTGTGCATTATGTTCTGGTTTAATGCCTTCCAACAATAAAACTGCTTTCTTTCTCTTGTACTTTTGTGGAGAATTTTTCTGGGTTGTGCTTTGTTTGTTTTGTTTGCTTTTTAAATTGTATTTCCCAAAAAGTGCCTGAATGAGATTAACGGTGAACACTGAACATAATTCTACATTTACCCCTGAGGAATACAAGGAATGGGGGGTAGAGTAGTTTTGATTTTTTACTTTATGTATATACCCATTGATTGATTCTTTGTAAGGAGAATATGCATTGTACGTTCTAGAACACGATGCAAAAAGTCAGAATCTGCTAATGCCAATTACAGCACATTCAGAGACCCCATAAAGGACCCCATAGCCTGCTGACTGTATGTTCTCTTTTCTTTTTCATATTTTGAAACTATGCATCTCCTTTAATGATGTATGTGAGAACTCTTCTGCTGTAACAAATTACCACAAATCTGGTGACTGAAAACAACACAAATTCATCACTTTACATCTGGATGTCAGAAGTATAAACTGGGTTGACAAGGCTGTGCTCCCTCTGGAGTCTCCAGGGGAGAGTCCAATTTCTTGCCTTTTCTAGCCTTGAGATATTGATCGCACTCCTTGGCTCTGGGTGCCTTCCTCCATTTTCAAAATCAAAGGAGTGGCATCTTCACATCTCTCTCTCTCTCTCTCTCTCTCTCTCTCTGTCTCTGTCTCTTTCTCTCTCTCACTGCTTTCTAGAACATAGGGAAGGATGATGGTGTCTGGATCTGTTCAAGCTGCTATAACAAAAATACCATAATGAGAAGCTTAAACAATAAACATTCAGTTCTCACAGTTTTGGAGGCTGGCAGATTCAAGGTCAAGGTGCTGGCAGATTCAGCGTCTGGTAAAGCCTGATTCCTGGGTCACAGATGGCTGTCTTGTGCTTTTGCATGGTGGAAGGGACAAACTCTGAGGTTTCTTAAGCAAGGGCATGAATCTTAGCATGGGGGCCCAGCCTCATGACTTAATTGCCTCCCCCAAAGAAGGCCTTGTCTCCAAACTGTACCACATTGGGAATGGAGTTCAACATACGTTTTCAAGGTTCCACAAACATCTAGTCTGTAGAAGATGGTCAGTGTGGGTGAGGTTGGTTAGACTGAAGTCACTCTCTTTAGCTCATAATGGCTATCTTCAAAAACATCCTATTCAGCAGATGCTGAATTTTTCAGCTCAGAGCCTGTAGGAAGAACCTTCACTGGGCCCTTGGTCTGATCCTCACCACACAGAGTAGCAACTAAAGTTCCAAGCCCTGTTTAGATGGAATTTCAGAGAAGACTGGAATCCAGAACTCAGACATGAGTGTGTTAATCTTCTCCCCTGATGAGTCAACCACGAGCCGCGTTTGCTCTGCAGCTAACACTTCATAATAGTTATGTGCTCAATAAATGTCCACCCAGAATATGGATTTCACAAAAATGCAACACTATAGCCACCCCAAGGGTTTATGATCCATAATTCATTTTGGAAAATGGCTTGATTCACTTGGAGCAGTAAAATCTGAGAACTTCATGGCTCATAATAATGTCAGAGAGAGCAATCTCCCATGCTAACTGCGCGCAGAGAATTAAAGCTGTACTGTCTAAACATTGCACCAACCCCGTCCCCACACAAATCAGGTGGGGCACACCCCCGAACACTCTGATGAGTAATGATCAAGACCAATCCGTATTTCATCTTCTGCAAACCAGGCAAGTTGTTCATATAGACATTCCATAGGAAATAAGCCTCCCAGGAGAAGTAGATTCTAAGCCTAATACTTCTTCCTCTTCTTCATCTTCATTTTTTTTTTTAACTTTGTGACCCTATTTGGGCCTCAACATATATCTGGCCCCATATATTCCAAGATAATATCCAACATACATCCCAGCCTCAATTCTTGACACGTCCATCCTGCCCGCCCCATCACCTTGGCTTCCTTAACAAAAGAGGTTCTCGTATTTCCCAGAATAAAGGATGATTCCTCGTATCTCCAAGCACTTGCACACAGGGTCATACCTGCCTAAAATATGCCTCACATTCTTCAAAGCCCAATTGTAGCGCCGCTTCCTCTAGGAACTCTTATCTTACTTTCCTGTAATTATTTTTCCCTTGAGGACAGAGGCTGTTTATTAAGCTGACACTTAATAGTTAGTTATCGTTGTTGGTTGGTTGGTTTCATTTAACATGTTCTAAATGTTAAGCAGATAGGTAAAATACTTTTATAGCACTTAAGATTTTAGTCCAATTATACCATATGGTAGATTAAAAACAAACAAACAAACAAACAAACACATTTCCCAGACTATGTGGTGGGAGGGGCATAACCAGATGATCTTCCTGTTTTTGGAGTAGACTATTCATCCCTACCATAGCATACTGCATTGTATCCTTTCAAAGAGATAAAACACGATAAAGTTACAAAGTGCGTGGCATCCAATGGAGGACATTTATGGTTTGTGTGTTGTATTCCTGTTATCAATGCCACTTCACAAAAACACAACAAATATTATTATCCTTAATTTACACGTGAGGGAAGTGAGGCTTCGAGTCTTTAAAATCTTCACAAAGGTCGCCTTGTTGCAAAGACACTGTTGAAACTCATTAACCTTTATTATTCTTTCATTCAAATGTCCGTTCTTCATATATCCCGACTCAGCCCTGCGGTCAGAGGAGAGTTAGGACTGTGGTTCCGATCTCTGTGGGGAGACTTATGGTCCTGCATTCTATGATGCTAGTGTCCTCTCAGATAAAGAATGTGGCCGGCATTGTCTGGTCTTCAGACAATGCCTGCTTCCAAGGCACTACACATTTATTAAGGATTCCAGTTGCAGAGAAAGTCATGTATATGGTTCTGGTTTTGATCAGTCTAAATTATTCATGAAATGATTCATCATGGAAAGAATGACAGTCTATTAGGATGGAAACATTCTTAAAACAAAGTGAAACAAAATGTTAAGCTTCAGCCACCCCAGTTCACAAGGCTGCCATCTTGGCAGTGCTCCTGCTATGCCTTGGGTTAGGCAAAAGCTAGTCTCACCATTTGGTCACATATTCTCCTCACAATGGGAGAGGAATTGGATCAGCTCTTCAACAAATATTTAGTGAGCACCTGCTAAGTCAAGCATATGGAATACATGATGGATGATACAAATAAATATAATAAAAATCCCTTTGCCCTCAAAGACTTGGAACCCCTGGACTCTCAAACATTGCTGAAGGGAGTATAATTTGTTATACTCACTTTGGGAAACGGGTAGTAACTACTAAATCTAAGCATGCAGCTACCCTGTCTCAGCAACTGCACTCTTATTTATTTATACATGAGCAGTGAGTGCCCATGTCCACCAAAGACACAAAAAGAATGTCCATAGTGGCTTTATTTATAATAGCCAAAAATAGGAAAAAAATATTCATCAACAGTGAATAAGTGGTAAGCTATTGATACACTGAAATACCCAGAAATTAAAAAAAAGGAGTAAACTACTGTTATACGTATCAATATAGATAAATCTCACAGATTTAATATTAAGCAAAAAGAAGTCAGATATCAAGGAGTATTTATTTTATGATTCCACATACATGAAGTGCAAGGAAAAGCAAAACTCTCGACGTCAAGATAACCATTATCTTCGTGTGGTGAGGTGGTAACTGGGAAGGCCAATGAAGGAGACTTCTGTCTCCTTGATCTGTATCTTGGTCTAGGTGTTACATAAGCAGCTCAAACTTTATTATATATGTATACAAATACGCATGTAGATACACTGAGTGGAACCTTAATACTTGTGCCCTTTTCTATACATATGTTATATCTCACTCATTTAGAAGAAAGAAAGAAAGAAAGAAAGAAAGAAAGAAAGAAAGAACGAAGGAAACACCAGGATCTCGCATTATCATACAGAAAATATTGAGATATAGTAATTATTTTCTTATGCTTACTTACTTTTGAGAGAGAGAGAGAGAGAGCACGAGTGGGAGAGGGGCAGAGAGGGAGACAAAGAATCCAAAGCAGGCTCCAGTCTCCAGCTGTCAGCACAGAGCCTGATGCAGGGCTCGAACTCACGAACTGTGAGATCATGGCCTGAGCCATAGTCCGACACTTAACTGACTGAGCCCCCAAGACACCCTGAGATATAGTGATTCTTTTATGTATCTTATATTATAAAATATATGAAAACTAAAGATGTGCATAAGCCTGATATGACATCTCGTTTTACTCATCAATTGCGTTGTATTTCACTTACGTATTCCTTTGATGACACAAGCAAGAGGCCTGTACCATATGCAAATAGAGTAAAGGGACGGAGCCCAGATATCATCCTATGATGACCCACTGTAGGCAGACTAAGCTGTTATAAATCAAAGGTTCTCAAAATCCCAGGGTAGCACAACACATAGCAGGGCCATAACTCAAGCCCTTAGTTTTTGTTTTGTTTTGTTTTAAATGCTTATTTGCTTTTGAAAGAGAGAGAGTGCAAGTAGGGGGGAGAGATGGAGAGAAAGGGGACATAGGATCCAAAGCAGGCTCTGTGATGACAGCTGACAGCAGCAGGCCCGAACTCACGAACTGTGAGATCATGACCTGAGCCAAAGCTGGGCACTCAACCGACTGAGCCACCCAGGCGTCCCTCAAGCCCTTAGTTTTAACGAAAAATACTGATGGTCAGAGGCATGATGTGATTTAGGCAGCTGAGCAAAACTGAAGCCAGTCTTCTCACAATTGAGTGAGCATGCTTCTTTTGAAGCCACAGGCCAGAAGACTTTCTTGATCCAAGTGTTCTTAACCCTGAGAGGAGGATGCTCTTGGGACTTGGAGGCATGGTGCCTGTGATTCCGTGCTGGAAGAGACACGCTGCGTGGCTGTGAAACTGTGGCCTATAACCAAATACTCTGAACTCCACTTTCTACAGAAGCCGTGGAATGAGAGCAAAAATGCTTACGGAATGCTTTCTAAGACACAGTTAAATCTCGAGCAGCTTAGTGTGACTTACATGACTTTTACAAGCGGTTCCCAAGTATTTTCCTGCTTCGTTTCTATTTGGTCTCATCAATTATTTGTGGAGGGCCCATTTGCAAAGCAGATGTTCTCCAGATGCCTAGGTTTGTGAAAAGGACAAGGTGGATGTATGTTCTGGAGGGAGGCAGACGGGAAATAAGTAAATGCACAAGAAAATAACAGAATTCCAGAGAGGACTAAGTGATATAAAAACATACAGATGTTGAGAGAGAGTGCCAGGGTGGTGGACTACACTTTAGGTTGGACTGTTGAGGAAAGCCCCAGAAAGTCACGTGGGGACTGAACTCTTCTGAGCCTCACCTCACCTCCTCCCCGTCTACATCTTGCTCTAGCTCTAGCTTTAGCCATCAGCTCTGCAGAAGTCTAAGCTGCTGCCTCCTTTTCTCAGCTACACCTTGTATGGTTTTTGCCGCTCGGGGCTTCTCTGGAATCATACTGTAGCACACATGTAGGAAACCATCAGATCGTTAACAAACGTCTGAGCCAGCATGGACCAGAAAATTAACACACCGTGGGGAAACTTGACCAATGGCAGATGGCATGCAGGAGATGAGGGCTTGTTCCTTCCACCTTTGGGGGGGGGGCAATTATAACATTCATTCTACATGACTTTTCAAAAGACATAGACAGAGCCCCAATTGTCCACAGGAGAAACCGGCTTAAAAACGTTCTTCCTTCTTCCCTGTTTCACTCTTGCTATCAACTGACTTTATTTCCTGATACTATTTCCCAGGGTAAACTACCTACATGCAAGCTGATGTCTCAGGTTTTGCTTTCTGAGAAAAGCCAAGGATAAGACAGACCCAGAATTTTAAGAAAAAGCCAGTCACGTGACAATGAAGGAGCATCTTCTGGGCAGAGGGAAAGTTCCTTGGGACTTACTTTGACCATTTCAGACCCAAACTTTCCCCGAAGCCAGGGGGTTCCACGACTATGCTGGGAAGAATAACAAATTTTATGTCCTGAAAGAACTCTAGGTACCATTTGGTTCTACAGGGTTCTTACTGCCACAGTAGGGAGTTTGGAGATTTCTAAGTGTAATGGGAAAGTTTTGTGAGGTCTAGGAGAGGGCTGATCAGATTAATACTGTGAAATTTGGGGCACCCAGGTGGCTCAGTCAATGAAGTGTCTGGCTCAGGTCATGATATCATGGTTCGTGGGTTCAAGCACCACGTTCGGCTCTGTGTTGACAACTCGGAGCCTGGAGTCTGCTTTGGATTTTATGTCTCCCACTGTCTCTGCCCCTCCCCCACTATACTCCGTCTCTCTCTCTCTCTCTCAAAAATAAACAAACATTAAACATTAAAAAAAATTTTTTTTAACGTTTATTTATTTTTGAGACAGACAGAGACAGAGCATGAACGGGGGAGGGTCAGAGAGAGAGGGAGACACAGAATCTGAAACACGCTCCAGGCTCCAAGCTGTCAGCACAGAGCCCGACGCGGGGCTCGAACTCACGGACCGCGAGATCATGACCTGAGCCGAAGTCGGCCGCTTAACCGACTGAGCCACCCAGGGGCCCCAAACATTTTTTAAAAAATACTGTGAAATTCAGGTTTCTCGGTGGGGAATAGTGTGTCATGGGACAGACACGGAAGCAGGAAGTCCAGTTTGGAGGCTGTGACAGGAGTCCTGTCTCCAGGTTAAGACATGATAATATTAACATCTCTGAAAGAAAGAGAGGGGAACAGAGGGCAACCGTACAGATCAAAAAACACTTAGACATATCAAGCAATTCCAATTTGGATACTGATTTAAATAAACTATCATATTGTATATATATCTATGTATTTATATCTATCTATACCTGTCTAACTATAAGTCTATCATCTATCTATCTATCCATCTATCAACTGGTATTTACCTATACAAATATTTATGAAAAATGAAACATGACAATATTAAAAATGATTGTTGTTTTTGAGGTGTCAAAATGACATTGTAATTATGTTTACAAGAAAATTCCTTATTTTTTAGAGAGACATAATGAAATTTTTGCGGATGGAGTAATACCACATCTGGGATTTGATTTAAAATAAAGCGTGAGGGAGGAAAGTGGGTGGGGGTATAGACAAAATAGCACTGGCTATTAAATGATGATTGTCAAATGTAGGTGATGAATATATCTGGGTTTTTTAAAATTCCATCTACTTTGATATCTGTTTAAATGTCCCATAATAAAAATAGAGGTGTGTGTGCAGGTGTGCGTGTTGGAGAGAGAAAGGTGCTGTGGTACCTTGGGCTTGGACTATTTGGGTGGCTCCTGAGGGGATGATAACCAGTGGTTAGAATCTAGGGTATTTTAGAGGCAGCGTGAACAGGACTTCCTGCTGGATGTCTGAGCCCCTGAGATTTTTGGACACTGGTTTTATTCTGTACTCAGTGCTGAGCCACTGGAGGCTCTTTGATCAAGAGGCTTCTATGATCAGTCGTGTTTGGGGACTGCAGCTGACAGCACGGGATCAAAGCCAAGAGCTCTGGCACATTTCCAACGTGGGATAGGACCTCTGAGATGTACTACGCTTTTATTCTAAAAGTGTGTTTTGATCCCAGTGGGCATGGAGTACGTCCACCTTCATATTCAGTGGTGCCCATCATGTAATGTCTGTGATTGGCAATCAAGCCCAGGGTGAGGAATCCAGCTCTGTGAATGGATGAATGTGCTAAAATTATCATCAGCTGGGAAAGCCATGACCTATCCAGGCATTGTTACACACACGCACGCCTGGTATGCCTACATTTCCACTTAAGGCCCAGCATAATCCACTTTTCACACTCATTCACCCAGAGGCCATAAAATGTCCTAGACTTCAGAATGCTTCCCTAAACAGTGTTGAGTAGCAGCCTTCTGTATTTGTTTATTTTTGAAGCGAAGCTGGGATGGGCTCTGGATAGAAATTCTAGGCTCCTGGAAGCCCAGATATTTCTTTCATTTTCTGGATTATTTCTCATTGCTTCTTTTAGGCCCATCCATGAGAGATTTCACTCATACCTTCTAGGACATACAATTTGGATGATGAGTTAAAAAGCACACTTTACAGAAACCTACCTGCATTCCTTTGCTCACAAGACATTTATGGTCTGAGGTGCCCTCTCTTGCACCATTCTAGTCAAAAATCTTCTCCATGAAAATGACCCTGAATCTCCAAGATCATCTCGTGTCTCATTTTGGCCTCCTACCACAGCAAAGTGTGCCTCTAAATTAGCTTTTTGATAACCTTCAAATATGGCTTTAGGCCTACTTGTCTTTCTCCACAGACATATTGTAAAAACCTTGAGGACATACAATTAAATACACTAGTTAGAAGTTTGCTCTCTGGAGACAGTTATAGGTCAAAAATTCAGCTCTGCCACTTACGGTTGGTGTACCTTCCTGAAGACCTATCTTACTCATGTCTAACATGGAGATAATAAGACTTTTCATAGATTATATGATATAAAGCATGCAGAGCCCTTCTCATGCAATCTGGCATACGTGGTGAGTAGCTAATAAATGTCAGCTACACTTATCAATATTATTCTAAGCCCATGTCACAATGTCACACGTGAGGGCCAACTATCTGTGTACGTTGAAATACATTAGTTAAAAAACAGTAGCTGCCTTAAATTCGTATATGAATACAATTCAAAGGGAATCCAGATAAAATGCAGATCCACTAGCATTTCTTGGAAGCTCGCAGCTGATGGCTACGGTACTGGCTCTCAGAAAACACATTGAGTAGCAACAGTCCAGATCTTCAGCATTGTGGAAACTCTTTTTAAATTCAAAGAAAAGTAGCTTCGGGAGGCACAGGGTTGATGACTTTTATTACATGCAGGCAATTATGTTGGGAAGTACGGAACCATCAATTTTGTGTATAGCCTCCACTAATCTAGTTTCTACCACGAGACACAAGAGCTAATGTGGAAGCTAGGGATTATTATTTCTCTGGCACGAGGAGGTGAGGCACAAAGGCAGACAAATCCAGGGGAGGTCACATGAACTCTAGGGAAAGTGAGCTGAGAACGCACCGTCCCAACACGAGCTGTGGCATCTTGGGCCGTGTACTGTCCTTCAGAACCTCTTTTTTTTTCCATCAGTAAAATGTGATTGGTAATGCCTATGTGATGTTGCTTCTGAAATGTGCCAGCACACTTCCTGAAAATAGGACTCAGCTAACAAATGTTCGCTTCTAACCCCGTCTTCTTTATCCTCTCTCCATCCCACTGTAGAACGTCAAGTTTTGTCACAGCCCGAACACCCCCAATTAATAAGGCAGTTCATAAAGTGGCAGAAAAGGAAGGCCACTCGTTGCATGCCTCACGTGTCCTGTGGCCTTCCCGGGTGCCAGATGCTGAAGACACAAACCTCTCTCTCCCCTATCCTTGACCTCCAGTTGTCTACTGCATGGTCCGCTTCTCATTCCTGTACCCCAGCTAGGCCAGGTGCTAGAATACTCGGGAGCTGACCCTCTGCAGGTTCCGCGGTGACCACAGTTGCCTCGGCTTTCTCTTCCGTCATATGAGATTCCAAGGTGACCTCCAAGAATGAGGCAAGGAAAATGGAGGTCTCTTGTCGAACCTGCAATGTTTTTTCTCTTGTGGCTCACAAAACCGTTCAGTTTCTCACTCTTTGATCTTTTTAGTTAACGACTATAAAATCAATGCGAACTTATTACGGAAAAGCAGAATGTGGGAAGTAAAATTACCTATATTCCAAATACTTAGGCATACGGAAATGTGCGTGTGTGTGTGCGCATATATATGTATATCTGTATGTGATCTCTAAACCTAAGAACGTAGCGTCACATTTTCACCGTTTATACACCTAACACAGAGAGAAGGCCATCGTCATGGTTAAGAATGTGGACTTTGAAGTCAGGCAGATCCGGGTTAACATTCCTGCTTCTTCACATTCTGCCCACGTGACCTCTAGGCAGCTACTTAATGTATCTAAGCCATAGTTTTGAGGATTAAAACATACACTAAGTCAATGTATACAGGTAATTATACATATAAAATGTGAATAAATAATTTGAATAAATGCTAAATAGTGTTATCTTATCAACTACTCTTCTGGAGTTCATGTCCATATTGCTAACAATCTTTTAAAATATTATTTTTATTTGCCTTCTAATATTCTATTCTGAGGATCTATCTGGCATGTAGCATGCCACAAATAGTTATAGAATAAGTGAATGTACAATAATTTACTTAAAAATCAATATTTAAAAAGCTTTGCCAGTTTTGCAGCTGAAAATATGTTTTAAATTCCATTCTGTAATTATTTTTTCTTTTTTTAGTTGTCTATGTCCTTTGCTCAATTTATTGTACTATTAATATTCTATCATGATGTATACACATTCTATATATTGCTTTTTCAAATCCTGCAAATATTTCTTTCTTTTCCTTCTTCTCCTTCTCCTCCTTCTCCTTCCCCTTCCCCTTCCTCCTCTTCCTCCCCCTCCCTCTCCCCTCCCCCCTTCTTCTTCTTCTGTCTTCTTTCTTCTTCCCCTTTCCCTTCTCCTTCTCCTGCTTCTTCATTTCCACACTTTCTTGTTAGTGGCAAGTCTATAGGACACAGGCAGAAAAACCCCACAATAAAAGTATTTAACCATTTCACCTAAATGTCAATTGGTTAGGTCTCAGATACCTGGGATTTCTCTTCCTTAGGGTGATGTTCTTCCTCTACATCTCAGTTGCCTGTCCTACAAAAGGCACTGGGTGGGACTTCTCAGACATGTCTGTATATGGTGGTTACATTCCCTTCCTTGTGGAAGGCAATATATCGTGTGTTGTTCGGAAGGCGGTTGGTGAAAGCATGCCTGGGCTAGAAATTGCCTCGTGAGGGACAACCACTCTATTACTAAGGAGTTTCCTGTTAATTATATTTCCATCGCAAATACTCATACTTTGGTCCGGTGTCATCATATCTATATAACCATACAGTATTACCATCTCTTAAAATAAGCAAAATACGTGATTTCCATGAGGATCATTGTATTTGCATTTTTGGCTCATGTATAAGAGTAGCATCCTGCCCAACCAATACTAATGCCCTGCTTGGTTTTCAACACAGCAAAGGCAAAAAGGATACAGCCATGGTTGGCGGCCTATTTCTTTCTCATTGAAGAAACACAAGTTTTTTTTCTGTCCAATCTTTTGGATTGATGAAAATACATCAAGAACTTTTTAAGAAGAGAAAAGGGAGAGTGAGGAAAAGGGAGAATTTTGAACAAAGAGCAGGAAATTGTTATTATGACAAAGGAAACAGATGAAATAAATTCGGCCGTGTCGGAAGTCCATAATAAATACAGAAGAAGAATTACGTGTCATGGTGGAAGTAAAACAAAGTAAGAACTCAAAAGAAATAAATGCCTCAGTGAACTTTTATTTTTCCCTTTCCGTTCAACTGAATGCTTCGTGATTCATTCCCGCTGAACACGTGTGCTTGAGTAGTGGCCGTATATAAACAATGGCATTGCTGATGCTCATACTGCTTCACCTTCCCCAGTGAGTCAGCTCTGGAAGCTCTGTTAACTCCCTCAGGCCATCAAAGAAGCTCCACTACAGAAATGTCCGTCACGGTTTCCAGAAGCTTCTATTCCATCTGGTGTTTGCCCACAGAGTCTGTGCACACTGATTTTGTGGTGCTGTATCAGTGAAATGCTGAAATGCAGCATGGACAAAACTCTGCCTTTGGACTTGGGAATCTGGAATTTAGAATTTACACTGGGTTGCACGACTTACTAATTGCGTGACTCTTGAGACATTTCTTCAGTTCTTTGAATAATCTATTTCCTGAGCTTTATGGGAAAGAAGGAACACTGAACTCTTCTGGATGACTAAAGGGGTTACATGAAATAATGTGTGTTAGCATTCTTATTTCTTAAGCAGAAATCCTTTTATGAGTTTTATGATTAACATATTAAGATTATATATATAATATATGCATATAAGTAGCACATGTAAGTTATACATCCATAATTTTGTATGTACCTGTATCTATATCTGTATCTTAAACTTGTCTGGATTCCATTGACTTTAACCCAGTTTTAATTATTAATTACCCTACAAACCATCAAACAAACTCTGCACGGAGGTGGAGATACAGTTTAGATTACAACCTGCAGGCGACACATCCTTGAATCCCATAGTGTCTATCAGAGCATTTGCCTTTTACAAATCTTCACATAGTTTGCTGAGAGAATATTCAGTCTATGAGTGAATATAACAATCTGCAGGGTCTGAAGGAGAAAGGTAACTACTTGCAAATTAATATAAATATTCAACTAGTCTATGAGCTACTTTTTTCCCCCCGCATCTAGCGAGTTTATCCCTCTCACTACTTTACAACTAAAATGTTATCTGATTATAACTGAAAATTTCAAAATGGAATTCTAATTGACCCTTTGTGTGGCTGAAATAACACATTTGCAATGGAAAAAAAAATAGCCAAGAAAGTACAGGAAGTATTGTTTTAATGCTCAAACAAAATTCTCAACGATGATAGCAAATTAGTAAAAAGCCTTACATTTATCCAGGAATCTTGATCTTAAAGAGGAAAAAAAAAATCTTGCTTGTTTAGGGATATTAGAGAATAAAATAAATTTATAAAGATTCTTATTTGGATTAGGTTTAGTCTCAAATAGCTCTCAGGGTGAGAAAAACAGGACATGTTTCTGTTTCTTTAAATATTCTAGAAAAACCCTGAACAATAGGCCACGTTTTTTGTTTTAGAAATGGAATAAATGTGAGTAAGAGAGAAAAAAGAAACATTTAGACTCTGCATATATAAAACAAATAAAAATTTCCCTAAGGAAAAATTTAATTAAGCTACACAGAGTAAGATAAAAGGGAAGAAAAACAGAACATAGAGCATTACCTCTATCCCATCATCAATAACACAAAAACATCTCAATCCATATCCTTAGAAAGCTACTCAGATAAGGAATATCAAAAAGTGGAAGAGAAGATAATATTGGTATTTATGAGATTTTTCATACTCCGATCACAATACATTCATCTGTATTTATATTTCCAAAAGAAAAAAGTAGAAAATAAAAGCTTACATGTGTCTTTTAAGAAAACCCAGTTTTAATTACCGTATGGCAGAAGCTGTTTAACCATGAAATGCATTACAAAGAGGCTTGGAAAGTTAAAATCTTCTAGACCAGTACAAATATTTATCCTTTACTGTACTTGAGAAAGGACTGAAGAAATTACTAGAATAATAGCCCTATAAAACTCTTCTCCTCAAATAAGAATTTCTATTCCTATTGACAAAAATACCCTTCTGACCCTGACTAAAAGTTTCCAAACTACTTTTCTTATGCCAAATACCAACTTTATCATTTATATTTTTCAACAGTCAAGGCTTTGCTATTTTTTTTTCTTAAAAAGTGCAGGTATTCAGGGGGCGCCTGGGTGGCCTAGTTGGTTAAGCATCCAACTTCAGCTCAGGTCATGATCTCACTGCTTGTGGGTTGGAGCCCCATGTCGGGCTCTGTGTTGACAGCTGGGAGCCTGGAGCCTGCTTCGGATTCTGTGTCTCCCTCTCTCTCTGCCCCTCCCCCGCTCATGCTCTGTCTCTCTGTCTCTCAAGAATGAATAAACGTTAAAAAAAAAAAAAAAAGTGCAGATATTCATACTTTTCCTTAAACAGGAAATTCATTCAACCAGCATTTCCCTCTAATTACATGTTTTGGGGTCCTTAGAGACATACAGCACAGCAGGCATAATAAAATATGGATAACGAGCTTTTTCTTCCTTCTTCTGTACTCAAATTGAGCATTGGGTATTCATCCATTAAATTTTTTAAAATATTAAATGGCATCATTTACTTATACAAACTGTTGACTCACAAACACACTCATTAGATGATTCTGGTGTAAGTGGTCCAAATGCAAAACAATAGGATGAACTGAAACACTGGGGAGATGTATCTCACTGTTTTTAAGTACACTTATATTTTGATGCCCAGATGTGTTGCATCATAGTGGGACGGAAAATTTTCATTGTCTTACGTGTTACTGATTTGTATCAAAAAATGCATATTAACCGAGTATAAGCTTCAATACTAATACTTGATTTGTTACCCTGTAGACCGATGGAGTTTTGTAAAATTTGTGTTTGTCTAACTCTACCTCTTTGTGTCAGTGTTTGGTTTTTGGTGGGGCTTTCACTACAAGCCATTGCATTTCATCTATGAATCTCCTGTCGTGAGAAAAAAGTGTTTGACACATAGTACGTATTCAATAACGTGTATTAAATTGAATTAAGATAGTGTTTAGGGTCATCTTTCAGAGTCTTCTTTTTTTTAAATATTTTTTAAATTTATTTTGAGATAGAGAGAGAGAGAGAGAGGGAGAGAGAGAGAGAGAGTCTTCTTTATCTTACAAGGAAATGTTACATTCAGAAGGGAATTTCTCTAGATCACCTTTGAAGTTGTTTTAAGCATAATGTTATGAATGCCACTATGGATTCTTCATTCACGACATGTGTGATTTGCATAGTGCAGAAAACGGGCCTCAGTTTCTCCAACCGTAAGTTAAGTAGATGTGATCATCGTAAAGTGCTCTCTTGCTTTAAACTTTGATGGCCCTTAGGACAATGGGGAAACATTTAGGACACGGATACACGGCTAGATCTGGACGGTAGCTAGACTGACAATAAAGAAAATAACAGGTTTCTGCAAGACTGCCTTCTCAACAAGAACACAAGCTATGGAGCAGACAGGCGTGACGTACAGGAGGTCTTTTCAAAACACGTTCTTCACAGCCCTCGGTGCTGCTCTGAGCTAAGCTACGCCTTTATTAAGCCCACAGCCTCAATCACAAGAACCTCCTTCGTGCACATATAGGGCGGCTCTAGACAAGCAGAAGACCGGTGCGGCTGAAGTCATCGAGCTCCCTGGACTCACGGCATGTCTTTGCAGGGACACGCTCCCCTGCTAATTGTCAGGAGACAGCCATGCCGAGAGGCTTCGAGCAGTTTACCTGTAGGTTATTAAACCACTGTGGCAGAAAACACTATTTGGATGGCAGGGTTAGGGTCTCAGTATCTAGAATTTGAAGCCTGGATGGGAAGCTCATTTGATGTGTGACTTTGGACCAGCGACTTCCTCTCTGGACTCCTCTGTATGTACCCCTCAGATGAGGACAAGAAGATTTAAGAGAGTACAGATCAAACATCATAGGGGATGCGAAAGCCCTTTGTACAAACCAGTTGGAGTTCATATTATCTCGCATGTACACACATGTGCACATTGGTGCACACAATTCCTCAAGAGGGACTCTCAACTGTTTTCCATCTTTCCCTCCTGATTTTCTGGTACATAGATACTAAGCCTTAGAACACTCAAGAGCATAGGCTTTCTTTTCTACTCTCAGCTGTTTCCTTGTTCCTCTGAGTAGGTCTGCAACTTCCCCAGGGGCGGCCGTGATGGGCTGTGCCTCTACTCTCCTCAGCACTGACCACTAGGCTCATGCTCTCTCAGGTGCCAGTCCCCAAAATGCCCTTCACTCTGCCCTGTTTGTGGGAATCCACTCGCGGCTTTGTTCAAGTAACTGCCCCAATGATACTCTTGGTTTTTTTTTTTTTTTTGGGGGGGGGGAGTGTTGTTTGTGTATATAGACATACACACACAGTAAAACCTTGGATTGTGAGTAATTTGTTCTGTGAGTGTTCCGCAAGACGGGGAAACATCTCTAATAAATTTTAACTTTGAGTGATGTCCTGCAATTCGAGTAGTACGTGATGACAAGCATCACATCACAACTGACCTGATGGTTCTTGAAATTCACTTTGATATAAGAGTGCTTTGGATTACAAGCGTGTTTCTGGAATGAAAGCCCCCTGCAAGCCAAGGTTTCACTCTCTCTATATACCAACATAAAATAGTAAGATATTTAATGTGTACATGATGATTTCATACACATATTCATTGTGAAAGGATTTTCCCCATGAGTTAATTAAATTAACACATCCATCATCTCTCATATTTATGGTTTGTCCTTTTTGTTTGTTTGTTTGGGTAAGAACACTTAACAAATTTCAATGACATGATACTGTGTCATCAAGTAGAGCATTAATCTTAAAAGTTATCTGCCATCTCAATGTTCCATTTTACCCATGTTCTCCTCGTTGGGGATTTATTTTCTTTTGTATCATATGCTAATAATTTACTCGATGGTGACTTCTCAATATATTCAATGAGCAGTGACAACTGTTCAAAAAATGTGTGAAACACAGAAAAAACAAAAGGGAAAAGAGTCATGGATCTCGCCCTCATCCCTGCCTCGTGCGTTACCGACTGGTGAAGCAAATAAAACATGCGATAAGTAACTGCAATGCAAAGTTAAAGTTTTAAATAGCGTCAATTTCATTGGCATGTGATTATGGTTAGGTGCTAAAGAGATGGCTTCTCGTGGAAAAGTTGTGGGAGGCAGTTCGGGGATTCAAATTCTTCTGTGTTTCCCACTGGGGCTACTCTCATTGCCTCTCTACATCCTCTACCTTGACCTACCTTTCTTAGCTTCCCAGGAAGTGCCCTGATTCCACAGAGAGCTCATTATGCTCATCTCTTCCATCGCCCACATCAGGAGATGACTCACCGGTGTAAGCCATAGTGCTACAACCGCATCCTAAACTCTTCTTAGATACTTTTACCTCCTTGTTTCCTAGACTTCCCCACCAGGCTGGTTGCCTTGCAGACTCTGTTTGAGAATGTTCCAAACCCAAATCGTTTTACGGTCCCCCAACTCATGCCACTTGCTTATCTATTTTGAGTAATACTACCAGAAATAAGGGAATGAGGGTGTTGCATTAGACTTCTCCTAGTTAACGCCAATGATGATGAGTCAGTAAGTCCTATTAACTTTTTTTCTATTTCATATAATTCCTCCCCATGTCATACCCACCCCTGTTACAACGGTTTTACCTCAGAACACTCTTTGTTTTTCTCTGGATCATTGCAATACGCCACAGCTTTTCTCCCTGCCTCGGTTCTCACCTTTCTGGAATCCACGCCCCCTACTGATGGGGGACTGCTACTGCTGATTGCTGAGCTGCACATGTAATCCTATCATCCCAATGTTTCATATTTTCACTGGCTCCCACTGTTTTCAGAATCAAACTCATCAGCAAAGCTCTTAGTTTCCACAGTTTTGGCTACTGTTGGCTCCTGGAAAACGCAGAAATTTCTAACGCTCCAGTATCTTCAAATGATGGGAGTATTGAAATCCTCAGTGGGTTTATGTGGCTCCTTTTCTGTCTGAATTCTCATAGCTCCTCACTTGCTTAATGAACTCAAGGATTTCCTCCAATATGCAACACCAAAGTGCCTGTGAAAGCTCCTCCCTGTCTCTGAGCAATGTTACCTACGTCAGTGAGAGAATATTCTCATTTACACATATGTAGACATATGTGTTTTGCATATGTAAATGAAATGTTCTGTAATATACGCATGTATTTTTGAAGTGAAGACACTGATACAATATACAAATATATACAAATATATATTTGTATATATATATACAAATATATATTTGTTTCCTCAATGAGGCTATAATTTTTCTTAAATTTTTTAAATGTTTATTTATTTTTGAGAAGGTGGGGAGGGGCAGAGAGGGAGACACAAAAATCGAAGCAGGCTTCAGGCTCGGAACTGTCAGCACAGAGCCCGAAGCAGGACTCGAATTCATGAACCACGAGATCATGACCTGAGCTGAAGCCAGACGCTTAACCTACCGAGCCGTCCAGGCACCCCTCAATGGGGCTATTCTATGACAAGGAAACCTTACTGCCTTTTGATTCTCTAGCACTGAACACAATGCCTAGAACTTGGTGGGGGCTGAATGATTTGCTGGCTGCTGCTGTAGAATGAAGAAATGAATACCAGAGGTGGGAATCCCACACCAAAGAAAAGCACCATCAAAGGCACAGATGTGTTGTTTCAGGTAGGATGAGGGAAACAGTCTCCTCAGATCTTTGAGCCAAAATGCTCGTGTCATGTTTATTTTGATCATGGATGGCATATTCACAGATTTTAAAACAACAAATGTTATTTTTTTCTATATTTAAAAATGCCAATATATTATTCTACTAAATGGGTGAAGGTGAAATTCAGAGAAATTCTCAAGAAGATGTTATTCAGCCTTTTATCATCAACTAAGCAACAAAGTCACTCACCATTGTGTTAATTTGAGGGCCTAGTAATGTAGAACCATATACTTATTTTGAATCAAATTAAGTTATCCCCTGAATACATTTATTAGAAGTGCTCCCACGTGCAAAGGGAGTTGAATAAAAAACAAAACAAACAAAAACTTAAAGTAAGTAGGACCTAAGGAAAGCCTGGCTAATGTCTCTCAATTTATAGCCTTGTATGTAAAGAGGACTCTAACTAATGTTGAAGTTAAAGAGATGCTCCAGGCCAACGGGTTAAGGTTTTGCAGTTTATTTGCTCTGCTAATTAAGCTTATTCTTCTAGACTGATAGCACTTTAATAAGATTGCAAGTGCCATGGAATTGTCTCTTTGTCTACCACAACTTCTCACCAACAAGGCCTGATTCCGAACCCTCTGGTAAAATAGTACCTTTCTGAACCTACTGGATACGGCCAAAACTAAGGGCAGAAAATGGACAATGCAGAGCTTCTCAGTCTGCCTCTCTTGATATGACTGTGGTAGCTAATGCAAACCTAGAGGAGAATTTTTATCATTATTTTGCACTTATAAGAAATGAAGGTGTTTCCTCTGAAATGGTGCCTCCTAGGACAACACTGTAAGCAGTATCTCTCTTCAGAACTAGGGACTAAAGAGATGTGACATGCAGAGGGCAGTAAGAAGGACAGAAGGAAGGTAGGAAGGAAGGAATGGAGGGAGGAACAAAGGAAGGAAGGAAGGAAGGAAGGAAGGAAGGAAGGAAGGAAGGAAGCAGGAAGGAAGAGAGGGCAACTGTGATTATTTGTTTAAATTCATGATGAATGCATAATCACATAACAGATCTCAATAAAGGTTTGTTAAATAACTAAACAAAATTGGTGGTCAAATTAATCAATCATAGGACAGTTATTTGAAATAAGAGTAACAACTAATAATCCCTTAAATATGAATAATAATATCTACCATTGTACAAAGAGCTGTGTTAGGGAATTTATGTAAGTTACTGAATTCATGCTATTAATGTGAAGCTAGTGTATATTACTTTAATTTTATATTTTCTTTAATATTTATATTTTTCACATACGTTTACTTTATAGTTAGGCTTTGAACTCAGGACTGAAAGGTATCTTTCCATTTTAGCCTGTATCCAGACCCATGGAGTTATAAATGTGATGCTCCTCATTTATATCTACTTTTGTGTTAAGTGAACGGATTTAAGGTTTACTATTTTAATTTTCAACAAAACTCTAAAAAAATTATTTTTGGAGTATGACGTGAAAGAGTAAACTGGGACTCAGATATTCAAGGTCTTACACTCACAAAAAGACAAGGACACTTAGGACTTGGCTTCAGGTCTCCTAACTCCATGTTTGCTCCTGATCCCACACCCCAAAAGGTTGAAACTCAGGGAACTTGGCTGCAGGTGATAGTAGGTTATGTAAAATGCAAAGACAGCAATGGCTAAGTGATGAGACACAAGTGTTGGGGCAAATTTTGCACACAAGCATGTTGTTGATTGTCATTTCTCTTGTCCGTAATTACTTCTTTTTTAAAAAAAAAATTGTTAACGTTTATTTATTTTTGAGACAGAGACAGAGCATGAACGGGGGAGGGTCAGAGAGAGAGGGAGACACAGAATCGGAAACAGGCTCCAGGCTCTGAGCCATCAGCACAGAGCCTGACGCGGGGCTTGAACTCACGAACCGCGAGATCGTGACCTGAGCCGAAGTCGGACGCTTAACCGACTGAGCCACCCAGGCGCCCCTATAATTACTTCTTTACGAAGAGTGATAGTCATAGACCAACCTGTAAGTAGCCTTGAATTTCCACATCAAATTGAAGCAACTTAAAAATAACACAAGAAAAGAACTTTGCAGGGGCGCCCGGGTGGTTCAGATGGTTGATCATCCGACTTGGTCTCACCTCAGGTCATGATCTCACGGTTCATGAGTTTGAGCCCCACGTCCGGTTCTGTGCTGAGGCTTGCTTGGGATTCTCCCTCTTCCTCTCTCTCTGCCTCTCTCTCTCTCTTTCTGTCTTTAAAAGCAAATAAATTTTATTAAAAAACAAAAGTAAAGAACCTTACAGATCTGAAATATCTGCCTACTTTCTCATGGGACAACCATCAGCTTTAGCTGATTAACTCTGCCCACTTCAGAATGACATGTGACCTTCAGTTTATTAGAATCACCACCTAGACAAAACAACTATTTGAATTGCCTACCTGGCCCTTACACAGATTTAATTTGGTGACACCAATCTAAAATCTGCTGAACCATAACATGGGAACAATGCCTTCTGGGATAACGAAAAACTCATCTAATTCATACATTGAGAAGCAACTCCAGTGATTCATCCTTAAACATATGTGAGGAATTGGTGTGAATTTCTCCATCACTGATGACTTAGTTTTTTTAGACAGTGAAGACATAAGCTGCTTTATTCCTGTGTCTGCTTATAATGTCCCAACTTCCTTGTCCACCACTCATTTTTGCTCAAGAACTTGGACCTCTTTTCTCAGGACTAATTGATAATCACAATTTTGTTTGGTCTCAGCTTCCCATGAGGCAGAGTCTATGACAAAGACCTTTGTGCAGGTAGTTGACTTGGGAAGTAATCCCAGGGAGGAGGAGTCCACTGACTGAGACAAGGTGAAGACAACAGTTTAAGAAAGTGTTAATGACATGGTCACTGCTATTATATGAGAGACGTGGCTTGAGCAACAGCTTCTGAGTAACACCCGCAATTCTTCCCCAGATGATCTGTCCAGGCAACGACGGGGAGAGGCGTTTACCGTCTCCTGAGACCAGCTATAAGGATGGCTTCTGGAGCCATTAACTTCTCTGTAAGTTTTGGCTAAGTGTGCTTGCATGCCAGGCTTTCAGCCCTGCTGTCCAACGCTGTGATGGCACAGAAGACTCAGGAAGTCAGAAACATATGGCTAGTATGGTCCTGAACAGGACCAGGGCAATGTGGTTCCAAACCTACACAGAACCCTTTGCGGTGGGCGCAGAGGGGACTCACTGTGAGGCCGGATGAGGATGTGAGATGACACATGACGGATACAGGCCACCCTCGCTTGGCTCACGTGCATCCTACTTTTTTAGTCTACTATTTCACGGAGTCGTCCAGGTGGTAACAGCAGCAAATCTATAAAGATGACTTAATGCAGGCAGGTTAATGAGACAAGCTACGTCTCCACTGATGAAGGCCATCATTAAAATTCATTATCTTGCTATTATACCCCACTCTATCTTTCCTTCACCTTTCCGCTTCTCTAGGTTATTTGCCTGATCCGTGAGCCATTCCTGATGGATCCAATATCTTGGCTGCTTGCTCTTGCTGTTTATAATTGCAGCAAGTTCTCATCCACCATTTGTCAACAAAAACACCCCTTGGCTGCAGACCTAACCCTCTGTGGCCTCACGGTGCGGCTCATTCCTGCAATTGTTTTCAATTACCCATTTCAGTGTAATATTTTATTAGTCGTTTCACATGCCCGGGGAACCCCAAAGGACCTGATACTAGCATGTAGCTCCAAATGTAGTGGAACCCTTGTTATGTCCTCTCATGGAAACTCACCCACCGGAATAAGGATTTCTAAACCAACGGAGCCTAAGGTCATGGGGGAGAAGGGCAGACTTCAGTTGGTCGCTGAAAAGGGTTAAAAGGGCAAGCTAATGCTACTCGGGCCCTTTGAGACCACATGTGTCCATTCCATCTGTGAGGACGATAACGCTCTGTGTCAGCTCTTGATCTGTTGCATATACTCCATCTTGTAGGACAGACCCCACTTCGGCAAGAGCTAATTCTCAGGCTGATGTTTAGCTAAGGCTTTCAAATGCATTCCATTATCAACTGGAAGTTAGGTTTTACTTTAACCACACTTTTTTTTTTTTCTGTGACTGCAGGAGATAGGAATTTCTTTACCTGAAAATGATCTTTACATGATAGTTAATAGACTGTGTGGTTTTACAGGGTGTCCTAAGATGACACTTGCCTGACCTCAACCTGTCATTTCCTTTTTGGCAAGTCTTCCAAAACAGCTCACCCAAGCTGGACAACTTGAAAGCCTAGTGATTATCACTGCCTCATAGAGTTCAAAGGATGGAGCCGCCACACAACCCAACTCTTCTCCCTTCCGCCTGGAGCACATGCTGATTCTGCCACAGATGAGCGTCTTCGCAACTGTGATGCAGGAATGTGCAAGCGAGGTTACCACCACCCAACTTATTTTAACAAAACTATCTTTACCGTCATGTCACCGGTGACTGATCTAGTTGCCACATCTCCCTCGGAGATGGGCTTCCCGGGACAACTCCTAGGACTGCTGGCCTTAGCTCCAATTCTCCCTTAAGCAGAGCCTGAGTAAATACATTTATGCACACAGTTTACATCTGAGAGTAGATCCCAGAGAACAGGAGGGAGGTGCTCTGTCCAACAGGGAAAGACGAGTGATCTATCGGCTCCAGACTCGCTTTGCTTGGGGGTTGCCCTGGGGTGTGTTAACCCCCCTAAACTCTGCCTGTGTGTGCAAGTATATATGAGCGGGATTCTGCCCACTTCCCAAGCTATGGTAGCAGAGACCCTCCAGGGCAGGAAGCTGGAAGAACACGTGGTAGGCCTTGTGAGAAGTGAGCCAACCCAGCGTGTGTGCTAGCAGTGTGCCACAGCCACCGTGTACCTAGAACCAGAGCTGAGCCCGAGACAACATGAGCAGATTCAAAAAAGAAAGTACCTTTTCTTTGTCAGAGGGTGAGACATTCTTCTCGGTGAACGGTCATAGTATTCTGCACATACTCTGATAATTGACTAATTTTTTTTTCAGCTGGACCCTGAGCTCTTGAGGACAAATACTAAATCTTATTGTATTTTGTATTCTTAGTGTGCCTTGACACATATTAAAGCCATCATCCATATTTTCAGAATGAAGAAATAAAAGATTAAAAATTGTACATGAAGTACATCTTTCTACTTGTCTGCTGCCTTCCAAAAACGTCCTCTTATATTATGTAGTTTTATTATTCTCATCTTCTTAAGGTGTCATGTTTTATCAGACCCATTTTATAGATGTGGAAACTATGTGAAATATTTCCAAGATCGTTAAAGATTACCTAAATAAGTAGTGAGGAAAGGAATGTTCCCTGGAAATAACAAACATGATTTCAATGCAAGCAAATTAAGTATAAATCACTTGCTGTTGGACCTTTTTTGCAGAGCAAGCTTGGTTGAGAAGAGGCAGAGGTTTTAAAGCACAGTAAAGTTCATCAGAGAAGAAAGTATTTAGACATGGAATCCAGGGCACTAAAAGTACACTTTCCCCTTTTTCAATGATGTTCAAAGCTCATATCAGATGTGAAAATTCTATTTCTCCAGGCTCAGGGAACAATGATAACAATTCATTCTCTGCCTGACCCCAAATTCCAGTTGCCATAACAACTTGAGACAGTTCTATAAATGAAGATGTGTTTATTGTACAATTTTGCATTGAGAGAAAGAGAGAGAAAGGGAGATATACCCAAATATACATTTTTCCTCTGTGTACCATCTGTAATGTTGAATTCTTTAAAGATTTCTTTAATTAGCCCGCATGTAAATACACTTGCTTTGAAGTATATTGACTCTAATTGCACTTCAATTTGAAATGGTTTTCTGCTTTTCTAACGATACAGAAAGGGCTTATATAGCTATCCCGGCAAGTATAGTGAAGATATTTCTGCCTGGAATGAGCTGGCTAATAACCTCAATTCACTCATTCATTGTCACAGTAGAGACCTAGCTAGAAGGCGAATCATAACAAAGGCAGCAGAGAGCCAAAAAGAAAGAGCTATAAAATCCCACAGGGATCCAGACCAGCAGGACAAGACATGCTCTTGACAAGGGGAACAAAAGAGCTAAGGAGGAAAGAAATGATGTCATTTTTCCCCTTTTTGATAAGTAATAAAGACTGGGAGAGATTAGCTTGGGCCACGCTCTTCAGAATGCTTTGACCATCCATAAAAATTCCATCAGGGTAGTCTGGTCAAGACAGTCACTGCGGTAATTAACCGAGATAAGACAATGATGTACAAACAAGTTACAGGAGACCTGGTTTCTCTGTCTGGATGAGGTTCTGATACCCCACATTACTACCATCACCAGTTTTCACAGCTATGTAGTACTCCACAGTTTACAAAACAACTAAACATACATTGCCTCCCTGGGTCTTCACAACAGCCCCAATTTATAAGCAAGGAAACAGTCTGGGAAATGTGCAATAGCAAAGATACTGAGCGGAATAAACGGATGTCTGACCTCGGACTTCTACGCCCCCGAGGCTTAGCTGTTTACTTCGGAAAGTTAAATGATGAAATCTGACTCAAAAAGCCTACTGTGAAGATGAATGTATTTCATACATTGGAATGTATTGTATGATGTAAGTCTTTATTTTTAGTTTAGAAATTTACAGTTTTTTCAAACTTCCGTGATTAGGGGGGGGAAAAAAAACAACAAAAAACTCCTGTTATGAGACTGGCTCATTGTCACATTGGATTTAAGATTAGCACACATGCTTTTTTAAAGCAATTTATAGTTTTTAGCAAAAAAAAAAAATAGTTGTATATAATTACTCTTGGGAACAATATGTAATCAGATGTGTGTTTGCATGGGACATACAAGTATGGGGCATTACAGAGAAATTCTAGGGAGAATTCTGAAGTGACAAAAGTTTAGGAAACTGAAGCATGGTCTTGCAGAACAGATCCAACCTCGAGTCATAGGGCATGAAGACTTGAGAATGATTACAACAAATATAAATGCTAGAGACTTAAGTGGTTATAAACAGACACTGTCCCCACCCCCCCACCCAAAACAAAAATGCATGGCTGGATTCAAAAGAAAGAAGTTTCAGATGCTAAGAATTAAAGAAGATACAAAAGACATTAATAAGCAAGTGATGATCCTGCAGCAACTCATAGAATTCAAAAAAAACAAAACAAAACAAAGACATAGGCCTTCAGGATGGGGCTTTGGGATTGTGATACAAAGCTTTTAGACAAAATAGTGCCAAGAATAAGTGAGTCACGGCATCATTCCTGCACCACAAATAGGTGAAGGTTTAAACATACGTTGACTACACTAAGCAAGGTGTGATAATCCCATATCCAGAAACGGAAGCTGATGTCGTGCCTTTGAAAACCTTAAGAGAGTTCTAAAAAATAAAGGATGGCAGTGCTTTGAGAGAACCCATTCACAAAGGTGGGCCCAAAGAACCCTTCTGTGTAAAATAACCACTGCTGAAAACTAGTACATAATTATAATTGCAAGCAACTTTAAGACACAGTATCCCTAAGATGCTAAAATCGCAGAAATACAACCATCAGGAGAATTAGTACTTTGGGATTTGAAATCACACAAAATAAACATTGCAGTTAATAAGTGAACATGCGGGGCGCCTGGGTGGCGCAGTCGGTTAAGCATCCGACTTCAGCCAGGTCACGATCTCGCGGTTCGTGAGTTCGAGCCCCGCGTCGGGCTCTGGGCTGATGGCTCGGAGCCTGGAGCCTGTTTCCGATTCTGTGTCTCCCTCTCTCTCTGCCCCTCTCCCGTTCATGCTCTGTCTCTCTCTGTCCCAAAATAAATAAACGTTGAAAAAAAAAAAAAATAGGTGAACAGGCCTGAAATAACTAGAAAGGAACACAGAACATAAAGAATGGAATGCTAAAGAAAAAATCTTTTAAAAAACGAAATAAACTTTTGGGGTGCCTGGCTGACTTAGTTGGTAGAGCCGGCGACTCTCAATCTCAAGGTCATGAGTTCAAGCCCCGGGTTGGACTTGGAGCTTCCTTGAAAATATATATTAATTAAATCAGATTAAAATTAAAAAATAATAAAACTTTATAGAGAAGAGTTAAAAAATATGTCTAATATACTAGAGTGTCAGAATGGCATTAGCCTTCTCAGCAACAACACTAGAAGGTGGAAGTCATTCGAATGTCTTAAAGATTGAGAAGGAAGCTTATATCTAGCATAGAAGTGTACATTCAAGCAAATCATTACCCAAGTGGGAAAACAGAGAAAAGCTATGGAAAGTTAGAAGAACTGACTTCTTGTTACATAATTTCCATTGTGCTTGGGGTACAAATTACCCTAGGATGGGTAAAGAAACTAAAAAAAGTCATGAAATCTGGAAACAATTAAAGGTCAAGTACAAAGAGGGGAAAGAACTCCAGGGTGGAGGCTGGGAATGCCCCACGGCAGCAGAGGCCAGGAGTTCAGGAGCAGGTCAGAGGGTCCACAGGGGCATCACTAGGAAAGAGGGGTACCCGTTGGGTTGCATCCTGTGAACAGCGAGTAAGAAGCGTTTGAGAGTTCTGCCGTGGAATTTGAGCAAGATTCACCACCAAAATGTTGAAAAGAAAACAAGCAAATAGAAAAGCAAAAACTCTAGGACAATTTGTTTAAATTATAATTCAAGTTTATTTAAATTATATTCTAGTTGATATATTTAAATTGTATTCAAGTTGATCCTTGAACAACACACACTGGAACCACGCAAGTCCACGTAGATGCAGATTTTGTGCAGTGCACTACTGCAAATGTATTTTCTCTTCCTTATAATTTTCTTCTTTTCTAATGTTTATTTACTTATTTTGAGAGGGAGAGAGACAGACAGCACACAAGCAGGGGAGGGGTAGAGAGAGAAGAAGAGAGAGAATCCCAAGCAGACTCCATGCAATCAGCACAGAACCCCACGCAGGGCTTGATCTCACGAACCGTGAGATCATGACCTGAGCCAAAACCAAGAGCTGGATGCTTAACTGACTGAGGCACCCAGGTGCCTCATCTTCCTTACAACGTTCTTCCTTTCTCTAACTTAATTTATTGTAAGAATATATATAGTATATAGTACATATAAATACAAAATATGCGTTAATGGATTGTCTATGTTATCAGTAAGGCTTCCAGTCAACAGTGGGCTGTTAGCAGTTCAGTTTGGAGGAAACAAAAGTTATTCAGGGATTTTCATCTGCTCAGGGTGGGGTGGTACCCCTAACACTCATGTTTCTCGAGGGTTAACTCTATATAAGAAAGCGGTGTAATGACAGTACAGCATGAGGCACAGTTTATTGCAGTAATACTGTAAATATACATTATAAATATTCTTCAGTGCCATTCCCACAACAATTCTGTGAAATACAAACTACAACTATCCCCATCGGTGAACACACCAAAGCTCATTCAAGTTTTTGCAACTGGCTTCTACTCAAAAGGGCAGCTTCCTTTCAAATTCTACTTTCTAGTTAAGTGGCTGTTATTAGGACCAAATTCCTCACCCTCCTAAAAATTATACTTACAGACACAGAAGATCAATCCTCATCTTTCAGAGATGTGTAGTGTGGGCTCTCCCCTCTGCCTGACTCACTCACTCTGCCAGTGTCAGGGATACCCTGGAGAAACACAACGTCTCTGCCCTAATACCCTATTTAAGGGTTCAACTCTCAGACGTGGAGCACCACCGAACTGTCTTGCCTGCCTCTCCTGCCCACCACTTCCATGAATTTTCCAATTCCATTTGCTGATCATCATTTAAAACCAACATGCTCCACCTTAGTAAGATTCAGATGACATATTTTCATTGTAGGTAGCACCCTGGAGGTCAGAAGAAATGCGCTCATGTTAACATTATCAGAAGGAGTGGAATCAGCTACACAGAGACGTGTCTGTCTCCAAATCATACACCCTTTCCATTCCAACACTGAACCACTGAGTCTGTAAGCCCAAAAGATTGCAAAATACCAAGAAACATAGAAGGAACAACAATTCACAAATGTCTGCAAATAAGACACACAATATACAGATAGGCATATAATAAATTAACCAAAAACAATCTTGTCCAAGATACATCTCTGACAGGGTAATTTCTCTGTGCTTCATTTTTAAAAATTGAGATAATGTGTGTGTGTGTGTGTATACACACACACACACACACACACACACACACACACACACACACAGGGAAATGCCCAGGGCTTAAGAGTAGAGATTGCAGAGTTTTGAAAAACATATACACTTGTTTAACTTACACTACTATCAAAAAATAAGACATTCTCATCATCTCAAAATTCCTTCCTGTGCCTGCCCATATTGTCCTCACTTAGACTCCAGAGGTAACCACTCTTATGATTTATATCACCACATATTTTATTAAGCTGTTTTGGAAATGCTTAGTATATCACAAAATTTTCATCTAGCTTCTCCTATCAGCATTATGATTTTTAGATTTATTTATGCTATACCAGGTGTCATCAGTTGTATCCTTTTTTGTTGCTGAATAATCATTCATTGTCCAAATATACAACATGTTAATCAATTCTGTTGATGGATAAACAAGTTGCTTTTGAGATTATGTTCACATATATCTTAGTGTGGACACAGCTAAGAGTATAATTCCTCACAAATAAATTATATATTTAATTTTACAAGAAACTGCTAACAATTTTCCAAAGTGGCTATACCATTTTCCATATCTACCAAAATGTTTAAGAATCTAGCTGTTACATGCCTTGCCAACATTTAGTGTCTCCAGTATGTATAAATATGTCCATTCAAGGGGACGGTATGGGGATATCACAGGCAGTTTAACTCAGAATTTCCCTGGAGAAAGGATATTAAGCACTTTTTCATGTGTTTTTGGCCAAAGGTATATCTTTCTTTGTGAAATGTTTGTTCAAATATTTTGCCCATTTAAAAGAAAATGGGCGATTTTCCTTTTATATTATTTAGATGTTGGAGTTCTTTGTATAATTGTGGTATAAATCCTTTGACAGATATTGTGAATACTTTATTCCTGTCTGTGGTGAGACTACTCATTTTCATAGCAGTGACTTTCGATGAACAGAAATTTTAATTTTGATGAAGTTCAATACATGTTTATTTTTGCATTTTTCTATGACTAATACACTCTGTATCTTCTCTAAGAAATGTTTCCATATGCCAAGTTTGCACAGATAATTCCTGATGGCTTCTGCAATACACTAGCTTTTACCTTTAGGTTATGACTTATCTGATATTAAAATGTTTTTTGAAATTGTTTGACACAAGAAAGATTCATATATTTGTTTTCCAATAGGATATCCAAATGTTCCAGTACCATTTGCTAAAAAGGCTTTTTTCCCATGGCTTTCTCAGGTGCTTTTTTGTTGGTTTTATTTACTTATTTATTTATTTAATCAATCAATCAACTAGTGGGCAGACTATTTCTGCCCTATGGTAGAAAACCAAATAGGATGTGAAGCTCACTTGTGTCTTTCCTTTCAAGGATCATCGCTTTCCATTATTTGGGAAGAGTTACTTATAGTTGGAAAGTTCAACACCGCTCTATCAGAAAAGGAGAGATCCAGAGGAAGAAAATCAGTAGGGATATAGTTTAAATCAAAGACATCATCAGTCAACTGGATATAATTTACATTTTCAGACTACTTCATCCAGTAACAGCAAAATATACATTTTTCTCAAGCTCACATGGAACATTCACCAAGATATGCCAAGTTATTAGCCATTAAAAACACATTAACAAATGTAAAAAAAAGTGAAAGAAAATGTATTACAATATATGTATGCTTTCAGACCACAAAGAATTAAACTAGACATCAATAACAAAAAGAAAGCTGGACAATCCCAAAATACTTTGAGATTAAACAACACACTTCTAAATAACACGAGTCAAAGATAAATCTCAAGAGAAATTAAAAATATTTTAAACTAAATTATAATGAAATATATAATTTAATAAAATGTGTGAGATGCGGCAAAAGCAGTACTTAGAGGGAACATTATAGCATTTAACGAACAGATTAGGAGAGAAGAAAGATCAAAAAACAATAACTTAGTTTCCAGCTAAAGAAAAAGGAGAGGGGCACCTGGGTGGCTCAGTCGGTTACGCTTCACGACTCAGGTCATGATCTCATGGTTCGTGAGTTTGAGCTCCATGTCAGGCTTTGTGCTGACAGTGTAGAGCCTGCTTGGGATTCTCTGTCTCCTTCCCTCTGCCCCTCCCCTGCTCTCTCTCTCCCCAAAATAAATAAACATTAAAAAAAATTAGAAGAGCAAATTAAATCCAAAATAAGAAGAGTAAAAGAAACAAAAGTTAGAGAAGAAATAAATAAAACTGAAAACAGGAAATCAATAGAGAAAAATCAACAAAACCAAATTCCTTAAAAAGATAAAAAAAGAAAAACAAAGATAAGCCTCCAGCCACACTTAATAATAAAAAAACAAAGACAAAAAGACACAGGTTACTAACATCACAAGCAAAAGAGGGGACATCACTATAGTTCCCAACAAGATCAAAAGGACAATAAAAAAAAAAAAAAAAGCTGTATGGGCAACTCTGTGTTCACAAATTTGATAATCAAAATGAAATGGACCCATTCCTTAAAAAATACAGCCTGCCAAATTCACACAAAATAAATAGAATCTGAATAGGCTTTTTCTCTATTAGTGAAATTGAATCAATAATTAATAACCTTTCAACAGAAAGAATCGGGCCCAAGTGGATGCACTGGCAAATGTACCAAACACGTAATGAAGAAATTAAACTCTATATAATGTTTCCAGAAACAAAAGCAGAGGGAATATTTCCTGTCTCATTTTATGGGTTCAGTATTACCCTAATATCAAAACTAGACAAAGACACTCCCAGAAAAGAAAACCATAGATAATTATCTCTCATGAACAAGACACAAAAATCCTCAAAATAATATTACCAAATAAAATCCAACAATGTATAAAAAGAGTTATTAACTATGACCAAGTTGAATTTATTCCAGGTGTGTAAAGCTAGTTCCACATTCAAAATCAATTAATATAATCCTTCACATTAATAAACAAATAAGGAAAAATCATATGATCATAACAATAGATGTAGATAAAGCACTTGACAGAATCCAACACCCATTCACGGTAAAAATTGTCTGAAAATTGGGAATGGAGAGGAACTTTCTCAATTTAAAGAACATCTATAAAAATCTTAAAGCTAACATTATACTTGATGGTGAGAAACTCTAAGCTTTCCCACCAAGATCAGAAACAAGACAAACATGTCCTTTCTCACTACTCCTTTCCAACTTCCTTTTGTACTGGAAGTTCTGGTAAATACAGTAAGACAAGAAAAGGAAATAAAAAGCATATAGATTGGAAAGGAAGAAATAAAACTGTCTTTGATGATGACATAATTATATATGCAGACCATTCAAAACAGTCAACAAAACAAAGCAAAACAAAACCCCTCCAGGAACTAACAAGTGATTACAGAAAGGTTTCAGAATATAAGCTTAATATACAAAAGTCAATCACTTTCTTATCTACCAGCAATGAAAAAGTGGAATTTGAAATTAAATGCACATTATCATTTGTGTTAACACTGCCCAAAATGAAATACTTAGGTATAAATCTAACAAAATATGTAAAAAATACATATGAGAAAACTACAAAACTTTGATGAAGAAATCAAAGTAGAACAAATTAAATGGAGAGATATTCCATATTCATGGATAGAAGAACTCAATATTGTCAAGATGTAAGTTCTTCCCAAATTGATCTATAGAGTCAATGCAATACCAATCAAAATTCCAGTAAGCTATTCCGTGGAAATCAACAAACTGATTCTAAAGTTTATACAAAGGGGCAAAAGACCCAGAAGAGACAATTCAATATTGAAGGAGAAGAACAAAGTCAGAAGACTGACATTACCTGATTTCAAGACTTACTGTAAAGGTACATTGAATAAGACGGTCTGGTATTGATAAGGGAATAGACACATAGATCAATGAAACAGAAGAGAGAGCTTAGAGATAGACTCACATACAGTCAACTGATCTTTGACATAATAGAATGGAGCAGAGACAGTCTTCTCAACAAACAGTGCTGGAACAACTGAACTTCCACAGGCAAATAAATAAATCAAGATACAGACCTTATACTCTTCATAAAAAAAATAACTCAAAATGGATCACAGATTTGAACATAAAATGCAAACTATAAAACTATTAGAAGATAACATAGGAGCAAATCTAGATGACCCTTGGGTATGGTGATGATGTTTCAGAAATAACACCAAAGGGATAGTCCATGAAAGGAAAGATTTATAAGCTGAAATTTAATTAAAATGAAAAACTTCTGCTTTGCAAATACACCGTTAAGAGAACGAGAGGACCAGCCACAAACTGGGAGAAAACATTTCAAAATACATATCTGATAAAGAACTGTTATCCAAATATACAAAGAAATCCTAAAATTCACCAATAAGAAAATTAACCACCCAATTAAAGAAGAGGCAAAGATTTAAACAAATACCTCACTAAAGAAGATATACAGAGGGAAGATAAACGTATCAGCAGACAGTCCACATGATATTAGGAAATTGCAAATTAGGGAGATATGACTACATGTTTATTTGAATAGCCAAAAAACCCAAAACCAAAACCAAAAACAAAATTGCCAAATGCTGGCAAGGATATAGAGCAATAGATATTCTCATTAATTGGTTGTGGGAGGGCAAAATGGTATAGTCACTTTGGAAGACAGTTTGGCAGTTTTTAAAAAGAAAAAAACGAAACATACTCTTACCATTTAATCCAGCAACCATGCTCCTTGATAATTTACCCACATGAGTTGAAAATGTATGTCCTCACAGAAATCTTTGTATATTAATATCAGCCTTATTACTAATTGTCAACACTTGGAAGCAACCACGAGGTCTTTCAGTAGGTAAATAAACTGTGGTCCATCCAGGCAATGGAAAATTATTCAACACTAAAAAGAAATGAACTATGAGGTCATAGAAATATATGGAGGAACCTTAAAGGTATATCACTAAATGAAGGGAGACTATCTGAAAACACTATAGACTATATGATTCCACCTATTTGACTTGCTGGAAAAACAAAATTATGGCAAATAGTTTTGACAAAAAAACAAAATGAAGCGCGCGCGCGCGCACACACACACACACACACACACACCAAAACAAAAACACAACCCAGTGAAACAACAACAACAACAACAACAACAAAACAATGGTTGCCAGGAGTTTGGGGAGTAGACAGATGAATAGGCAGAGCCCAGAGGATTTTAGGGCAGTGAAATTAGTCTGCATGATACTACGATGGTGGATACATGTCATTATACATTTGTCAAACCCCACAGAATGTACAGCACCAAGAGTGAACCCTAGGGTAAACTATACACTTTGGGTGATACGATGTGTTCATGTAGATTCATCTACTACAACAAATGTACCTACCAGTCTTGTCCTAGATGCTGATGTGTAGAGGGCTTTACATGTGCAGGAGCAGAAAATAGAAGTCTCTGTACATTGTACTCTGAAAAATGAAGTCTGTTTTAAGAAAAAAGAGCCTTACCACATTTTGTCCAAGTTTATTGGACTACAGTAAGATATTTGCTACTCCACAATGGCCAGCACTGGAATTCCTCTGTGTCAAATTTTATAAACAGAAGAACAAGATAGGAAAGTGTGAGGGAAAATATTTCAGGGACAGATAGTTCACGTGTAAAGGAATTTGAAGTGGGTAAGAATAGGGGGACTTTAATAAGTAAGTTTAGTGAGATATGGTTGTAGCAGGAGTTAGTGAGAGACAGACACATGATGAGGGTGGAAAGCAGGTTACTGTCAGACCAAGTAAGGCATTTCTATTCTATTTATATTCTAGGGGCAGATGAGAGTGGCTAGCTGCTTTTAAGCAAGGGGATGATACTGAAATGTCTTGAAATTAATTACTTTCTAGCGTTGTGAATAATGGATGAATGAAGAACAAGTTCCTGATGAGGATGCTAGCTCATAAACGAGACAAGGATGGTAAGGTTGGGATAAAAAGGAACATCCCACTGAGACACATTACAAAGGTAGCTTCGCCATGACTTGGAGATTAATTGTGTATGATCAATTAAATGCACATGAATTGGGTACGGCCGGGAGACAGAGAAGGAGCAACAATCAAGAATTTACTATGATCAGCTATGTCTATGGTTTTGCCAGTAGCCAAAACAACAACAACAACAACAACAGCAGCAGCAGCAAATGGAGAAGAACCAAATGCAATAGTGTGTCACTGGAATTTAGACATGGGCACATTGAGTTTACATACATAATATTGACAGGCATCAAGATAAGGGTAATAATTGTGACTAAGGGTATGATCCACTCTGAATATGAGAAAGAAAGGAGACTGACACAAAACCTTAAAGAACCGCAACATTTAAAGTACATTAGAGAAAAATAAGCCGTCAGAGCAGGTGGTGAAAACCAAGCATATGTGATGTTACTAATCCAGGGAAAGAACACTTCAATAATGTAGGAATATTCAGCAGTATTTAATGCTTCTGAGAACTCAAACCAGAAGAACTTTAAAATAAGATCATCCAATTTTACCACTCTGAAAAATGTAACAAATAAATATGTTTTCCAGACATACAAAAAAATGAAACCTCAGCCAGGAGAGCACTTATTTCAAGCTATTATGGAATAGTCAGCCTTTGTATGGTTTCAGTATTAGTAAATGTGAATGGGGCTTATTCAGATTCCATGACACTTTTAGAAATTCTGTGGTTTACCAGCAATGTAAAAAAAAAAATCAATAGTTTTCTGTGAAATTGAAAAAGACATGCATTTTGTGGAGACCTATTCTGTTTCTTGAGTTGGTATCAGTTTTATGTACTCAAAAATTAACTTATGGGGGTCACCCCTGCCCTGAGCTTGAAAAAAAAGGTAGCCTCAAGAGTCCATATAGATTGGTAACCCTTAGCATTATTGGATTGGTCTACATATAAAAGTCAAATAAATCCTTTTCATTGCTACAACCTCCTGCCAAATGGAAGTAACCAACCTGCAGAGCCATTTATATCATAATTTTTAATACATAGTTTTTCCTGTGATTAGGTCACACCATCTGAATTATATTTTTCCATTCTTGCGTCTAATTAACAGACATTTACTAGGGGCTGATTTTGCATGATACTCCATCTCGGGTGACAGGGACACAAGGGTGAGTGAGTCCAAGTCTTGGTTCCCAAAAAGTTCACAGTCTGCTCAGGAATCAAGCAAAGTACATAAACCCCTTTTATAGAATCATACATTTCAGCCTTTAATTATAAACTTTTCCTCTAACAGAGTACTATTTGAAGGGTCTGACCTACTTGTATTCTATGTCAAATCAAGAATTTGGCTGAACAGGTATATTCCTCCCCTCTGATTTTAATAGAGGCATCAATTGTAGGGGTGTTTCTCTGTCTTTGAAATGTCTCCTCAAAAGTCTAGAACATTTTTTGTTGTTGTTAAATTTAAATTTCAAGATTTACTAAATTATCACGTGTCTATACAAATAATAACTCTTCTCTGATCTACAGTCAACCTCTCTTCTCCGATCTGTAGTCAACCTCTCTAAGGGAGATAGATAGTAAGTATTTGAAATATTGCAGAAATCAGAGCTAATTACAGCCAGTAGGCCACACCAACTTTCTGGATTATGCCTTGCTGACTTATTTTCACTGTAGTTTTAATCAAATTTGAAGGATAGTAACAGAATAAATCCTTGTTCATAGGAAATATTATTTATAAGAATTATGAAAAGAGAGCAAATAAAAACCAGTAATCCTTGGATGAAATTTAGGGAAGGGTTGACATTGAGGAATGGATCCTGAAGGAAGACCAGCTTCTAAAACAAACGATGCTTTGTACTCTCTTCAGAAAATCTAAATAAACATCTGAATAATATACTATGTATCTTAAAGTATGTTTCAAACAGAATTCTTCTACATAAAAATCCACTCGTTGACAAATATGCTCACAAAATACATAGAAGTTTGCCTCACTAAAGGCCACCAGCCTATTGCTTGATGAGCTGAATGTAAGTGCTGCTCATTCAAGACCTTGACCTAACACTCACCTTGGGTTAGTAGGGTTCTTAACTTGAATCTTCCTATCGAGTAACCTGGGAAGATTTCGGAAAATGCAGTTGCTGAAACACACTCCCAGAAACTCAGGTTTCTGTAGTCAACTTTTAAAAGTTCCTACCAGTGATTCTGCATTTGGAACTACTATGTGGGAAAAGTAGCTACAGTAAATTTTTAAAATACATTGGCCCTGCTATATCGTTTCGACCTTTAGTTACTCTGTGTGTTTAGTATTGTGGATATGTTTTTTTTTTTTTTTTTTAATTTTTTTTAACGTTTATTTATTTTTGAGACAGAGAGAGACAGAGCATGAACAGGGGAGGGGCAGAGAGAGAGGGAGACACAGAATCTGAAACAGGCTCCAGGCTCCAAGCGGTCAGCACAGAGCCCGACACGGGGCTCGAACTCACGGACTGCGAGATCATGACCTGAGCTGAAGTCGGACGCTTAACCGACCGAACCACCCAGGCGCCCCGTGGATATGTTTTAGTTGAGACAAAATCTTGCTTTGAGGAACATTGTGCTGTATACGTTTCACTTAATAAATGAGGAAATTGAGATCTACCCCCAAGTAATCATGTGTTTTCATTTCTTTCCAGTCACGATCTGTGAGGTTGTGTATGTGGGATGTAAACTGATATAAACAAAGACATCAATTATGGAGATAGGTAGATGATAGATAGATAGATAGATAGATAGATAGAAAGAAAGACAGAAAGACAGAATTAAGTTGTCCAAAAGAATTCAGTTCTATAGAAAATTGTTAACAGCTTATTTGGAACACACATTATGTTAGGCAAAGGGAATACAAATACAAAACATGTTTTTCATCACCAAAAACTTCACAGGAAAAAAAAAAGGTCAGAAACATTAATCAATAATTGTAATATGGTATAATGGACCATAAATATAGTGTGACATACTTTGATAGGGTAATAATTTGAAGGTTCAATTACAAGGTGATAAAGAAGAACAAAAAAACAGTATTTATCATTGCATATTTATATGACATTAACCTGAGGCTTGTTGTCCCCTTTTTAGTGGGAGAAAAAATGATAAAGGATTTCCTACATTATTTTTCTTCATTACAGGGTCGTGTTATTTCCTGGGAGTGACCTTGTATACCTCAAGATGCTAAGGAGATGATTAGTTAGATGATCACTTAGGATGTCAGTAATGGACCCCATAGCCACAAACACAAAATATGAATTATTTTTAGTCACTTAAGCTTGGTCTGCCACATCCATTTTATGTCAAGCTGCATAGTTAGAAAACTCTTTCCCCCTCCACAGCGTGAGGGAGTGCCCCATACTGAAATGCATGGGCTCTGAGTCAGGCAGCCCTGACTTTCATTCTAGGTTCCACTCCTTGGGTAAATTACTTAACCTCTGTTGCATCCCAGTGTCCTTACTCACAAAATGGAAAGAATAATGCCTGAAAGGGTATTCTGGTCACCCACTCCAACAAGTGTGTTGTGGGAGGGTGGTTTCCCTATACTTCCAAGCAGCGATGTTCCAACACCAGCTGGGTGTCCTCTAAAATTCAACCCAAATCAATTGAATTCTAAAACCATCTACCCAGAGATAGCATCAGATTTCACAAGTTGAGGGTTCAGTCCAACAAAACCCCTCTTCCAGCCTCTAGTCACAAGACAAGGTACTTACCTGTCCTTCTGACCAATTGGCTATATATCAGAGGTTCCCATGACCCACTGCTTGGGTTTGATTCATCTGCTAGAGCAGCTCAGAGAACTCAGAGAAACATTTTACTTACTAGATCACCAGTTTATTATAAAAGGATATAACTCCGAAACAACCAGAAGGAATTGGTACCTAGGGAATGGCATGAGGAAAAGACACAGAGCTTCCATGCTCTCAGAGCCCACCATTGTCCCCAAGTCTCCATGTGTTCACCAACTGGAAAGCTCATTGACCTCAGTCCCTTCGGGTTTTAGTGGAGGCTTCATTACATCAGCAGGTTTGATTAAATCATTGACCATTAGCGATTGAACCCACCTCCATTTCTTCTCCCCCTCCTGGAGGTTGGGGTGGGCATGTGGGGTGGGACACAAAGTGTCAAGCCTCTAATCACATGGTTGCTTTTTCTGGCAACCAGCTACCACCCTGAGGTTACCTAAGGGCTTTCCAAAAGTCATCTCATTAACAACAAAAGACACCTTTATCATTCTTATCACAGGAAACTCCAAGGGTTTCAAGAGCTGTGAGCCAGGAACCATGGACAAAGAGCAAATACATATGCGAAATTTATTTTGGTCATTTCTAAAATACAGTATGGCAATGCCTGGTTTATTGGGTTCTTACGGATAACACGACACACACACAAATTTTTTTTGTAAGTTTTAAAATTTTTATTTATTTGGAGGGAGAAAGAGAGTGCGAGTGGGGGACGGGCAGAGAGAGGGAGACAAAATCTGAAGCAGGCTCCAGGTTCTGAGCTGTCAGCACAGAATCCATGTGGGGCTCGAACTCAGGAACCACAAGATCATGACCTAAGCTGAAGTCGGATGCTCTACTGACTGAGCCACCCAGGCATCCCAATGACACAAAAATTTTGAAGCCAAGTGTACATGTTTGGTAGGGATTTGGAACTTTTTATTTCCTTTTTTTAAATAAAGCTATTTTTTTAAAGTTTATTTACTCTGACAGAAAGAGAGATGGGGGAGGAGTGGGCAGAGAGAGAGAGGGAGACACAGAATCCGAAGTGGGCTCCAGGCTCTGAGCTGTGAACACAGAACCTGATGCGGGGTTTGAACTCACGGACTGTGAGATCATGACTTAAGGTGAAACCAAGAGTCAGACGCTTAGCTGACTGAGCCACCCAGATGCCCCATTGATTTTATTTCCTTTTAATCTGAAGAGATCATCATCGGTTCACCAGGATAGTGACCATTAGAGGAACCATGCACTCTGACATCTTTAACAATTATGTAAAGCAGACTACTTGGTGGTGGTAGAAAGCATTGATGGGTGTGAGGGCTACGCTAAGGCTCTTCCCTTAATAAAAAGCGTTCTAAGTTTGTGGGTGTGCACAGCTAAGGACTTCTTTAGCTGCCATTTGCGTTATATTTTCTGCCACTTAATACATTTCCTCCTCTTGGGTTTGGCCTGGGAAACAATAGGTTGAATTAAAGAGTTGGGAAAAAAAAATGAGTTTCTAATTTTAATGCGTTGCATTACAGGAAGGAAAGCTTTCACATTTATCAGACTGGCTCACTGAAATAATTTTAGTTTCCTATGATGAGTTACCTGGCACTAGAAATACACCACCAGCTGCATTGTTTTCTTCACCGGTGCTCATCATAAAGAAGCAGAGGGCCCACCTGTGTGAACGCTCAGCTAGCTCAGCTGCCCTTGACTTGGCCACGAAAAAAAAAAAAAGCAGAAAAGAAAGTTGGCTCTGCAGAAGCCATTAAAACGATGACCATCAACTGTCCAGACAATTTAAAACAAAACAAAGCAAAAAACTCTTCTCAGTGTAAGACGGGACCTCTATTTGTATGTTTGGAATTTGATTAGCTCAAGGGGAAAAAAAAATTGTTTTTCAGAATTCTTCAAAACTCACCGAAAATGTCAACATGCTTTTTACTTTTTAATTTTTTTTTTTAACATTTATTTATTTTTGAGAGACAGAGCATAAGCAGGGGCGGGGGAGGAAGAGAGGGGGATACAGAATCTAAAGCAGCCTCCAGACACTCAGCTGTTTGTTAGCACAGAGCCCAAAGCGGGGCTCGAACTCACGAACCGCCAAACCATGACCTGAGCTGAAGTCGGATGCTCAAGATACCGAGCCACCCAGGCACCCCTTCTTTTCGCTTTTTAATAGAGAATGTTCCATTAGGATCAAGTTCAAAGAGATCAGGGCCCCACGCTTGTTTTATTTCTGCTATATCTTCAGTACCTAGAACGATAACTAACACGTTGTAAGTGCCCACTGGTATTTATTGGATAAGTAAATGAGGCAAATAATTTCTCTTCTCCAGCATGCTTTTTATGAAGAGCGACTTTTTATTACCCCGATGTGCTAACACAAATGACTGAATTTTAAAAGGAAATAGCAGTGCCCAATCCAAGAACAGATAAAACTGGGCCAGCAAGCTCATACATTGCTATGACAGCATATGCAGGAGCAATAAACGTGGCAATATTTCAACAGAGCCTTTTATTTTTTTCAATGTTTTTTTTTTTTTTTTTGGGACAGAGAGAGACAGAGCATGAACGGGGGAGGGGCAGAGAGAGAGGGAGACACAGAATCGGAAACAGGCTCCAGGCTCTGAGCCATCAGCCCAGAGCCTGACGCGGGGCTCGAACTCACGGACCGCGAGATCGTGACCTGGCTGAAGTCGGACGCTTAACCGACTGCGCCACCTAGGCACCCCACAACAGAGCCTTTTAAAATTATATGCCTTCTGCCCTATTAAAACCCACTTTCATTAATATATCCTGTATCCTGAAAGGGTAATCCTAAATTTGGAAGAAATCGGTCACATACAATTTTCATGGCTTCATGTATAAAGCTTTCATTTAAATGAAGCTGGTACAAGCTTGAAAAGCCAACAATAGGAAATGATTAAAATATGGAATATAATACAACTATTTAAAATGATGTGGTTATAATCTGCACTCTTCTAGGATTTTGAAATTCTATATCTTAGGTGAGAACCAGTAACCCTGGCCTCTTATTATTTTCTGAACTAATATAGACCAAAGGGAGATAGGCAGGGTGGTAAATATTAAACACTGCACTGCCTTCCTGGGCAAGTTTGAGCTGAGGTATTATTCCAAGTCTCAGGTGCCAAAGACGAGACAAAGTGTCTGAATGAGGGCAGGTCTGATCTCTGGGTGGCAAACTACAGAATCAATAAATATCCAAAAAGTATCCATGAGGAAAACAGAACTAGACAAATCCTCAAAATAATGATCAGAGAAAAGGGAAGTTAGGGTGGCTAACTATTGCTCAGGCAAATAGTTAGCAGCAACTAGAGATGAAATAAAATAGGTTCCCTATTGTGTATATGGTGGAGGGTAGTGCAGAATATAGGTCAATATTATCAGGGAATGCTTCTTCTTGTATACAGCAAGAGTCAAGAGAGATAGTCAGTAAGGTATACTGAGAACACAGCTTCAAAAGGACAAAGGAGAAAACTTCATTCCTTCCTCATTTCCTACTCTCTTTTCTTAAGTATTAAGTTAGGCACTACTTAGGGCACTGTGTATGCGCTGATGAAAAAAAGAAAAGAAACTGTTCTGGTCTCCTGCCACACATCTAATCATGCTAATCTCTAATTGTGCTTCTAACAGAGATATGGCTATCCAAAACCTGCTTCAAGCAAAGACCTGAGTGAAAGCATTCTGGGAAAATCCACAATACACGCTGATGACAGGGAAAGAAAACTGGATTAAGCCGGATAATGGTTTGGGGGAGATCAATCATATTACTGGAAAAAAGAAAAAAAAAAAGTCCCTGCAAGTTTATCCTGACATTCAATTTTCAAATAGATAGAGCATGACACTACCAATTTTGTGGTGTAAGTTTTCTTACATTGTTAATGATTGTTTTTGTACAAACACGTCTTGTATTTGATTGGACAGGAAATACCTTAGGGATCAGAATCATGTTTTGCACTAAGAATCTGCAGCATGTAGCATGTATATCCAACTGTACTAAAATTCTCAACGTGCTGACAGTGAGGACTGTAAGGGCTGTGATAATAATCTTTACGTTACACGTATGTTTCATTTAATTCTTAGAATATTTTAAGAAATGTTTACTACTGACCATGTTTACGAATGAGGAACAATGAATGACAATTTTAGTTCATTATAATAGTACCTTCTTTTACTGGTACTTTCCCTTTGGAGACTTTTATGATGACGGAAGTGTCATGGTAATTATATGGGTACCCTTTTATTAGTTTCTAAGGTGGGCCCATCTGATAGGGGCAGTAAGAGATAATCCAAAATGGTGGCAGTCCAAAATTTACATAATAACTCTGTCTACTTGCTGGGCGGTCACTCTATGGCAGGATGTGAGCAGGTGAGAAACAAACTCGATGCCCTGTGACAGCCATTTGGACATCAGGTACTGGTAGGGAGATTCGGGTGAGTTGGATTATGGGAGCTACATCACCAGTGGAAAACTTGAGAACTTTGTAGAAAAAAACCAAGGTCAAAGTGTCAAGGAAAAGACGAACACTGAATGCTGTGGCGCTGTAAGCCTAGTGATGCCCCCTGTACTCACCATGGGTAACTGAGAAGCATGGAAATAACAAGCCAGCCTGATTCCAGACCCCAGACCTTGGTGGTCTGGCTCAGTAACTGGACAAAGATAATCCTAGGGAAAAAGGGTGTCAGATCATTCATCTAGGAGGAGCCAAGATAAACAGAGGCTGATGGTGAGCAATCTTATGTGATTAATTATGGGTGACCTGGCATCGAGAGACGACACGTGCAAAGGATGTCAATTAAAATGTTAGCCATCTTAGACGAGAAATTGTATCTCTTACTCTTTTTTCTTCTCCAACCATAAAATTATGTAACTTTTACAACACTCTAATTTGAGAAACTGTCCTGACTGAAGAAGAAGAAAATGATTAAAGTCTTTTCTGTTTTAAACATTGATGTTCTGTTCAAAAATAAATGACCACGTCAACTTATTTCACCCCTTACAATTTATAACAACAGCAGCCTTGTCAATTACATCAGAGAGAATTACAATACACCATTCCAGACAAATGTAACAGGTATTGACAGACCAAAGGTTGTAGGAGCATGCCATGAACGTTGTAGCATAGAAAATTTGCAAAATTGACTGCCACATTCTCATTTATTCATAAAATGCATGCTATGTAGGTCAGACAGGCTATATCTATGGGGGAACTAATCACTTCTTATAGTCAATGGATTTAATGGTGGAGAAAGTCTTCAATAACTCTTCTTCCAACAGACATTTTTAGAGATAAAATCTTGCAACTCATTATAGTGCCAGGTACTAGAGGACTGTGGTTTTGGATCATTGGAGATGTTTATGGGCCACTGCTTGGTCGTCGTCTTTAACGATAACACTCCTGCCTTTTAATGTCTCAGCGCTTATTTTTTATGACCTGCTTGGATAATATCCTAATTGTTAATGCTCATTACTCCAGGGCAACATTGCTGATTTTTCCTTTCTTACTTGGAGATCAATTTAGCTGGTGGTGAACACATTTTATAGGAAAGAAAAGGTATGGCTGAAACCTTGGACGGCAACAGGACTTTGCGTTTGTGAAAGGTGTGACAGTATCTGGTTCTGCATAATGGTTATATGACGTTGGGCAGGCCGCTCACCTCCTTACTCTGAAGGCTGGCAATAGTCCCCTGTCCTTCTTATCTATGGCATCACCTGAGACCCATCCTTTCTCTGACCTTTGACGTGTCACCCGGCCAACCACAGTCATGCTGTGGTCAAATATATGTGCTGTGGTCACATGTACCACACATCACTTCTTCAGAAACAAATCTGGGAAATTTTTGCTGTTGTTGAAAAATAACCCAGTCCCTTAGTATTTGGTGTTTCTGAGTTTAGAGACCGTAGCTTTGTTTCTGGTCCCTGGATCTTAAATGAACAGCACTCCTTCTCATGCAACTCATCTTCTCACTTGGCTATGCAGCACTGTCTCTCTCTCAGAGCCCCCAAGCCCATCAGTGCAGATGACAGCCACCCAGTTCTAAATCTGAAACCACCCCTCCCACCCTCCTTCAGTACCCCCAAAAGAAGTGGATTTGGTCATCTTAATAATTAAGACATTTTGTGGGTGGAAGGCCAGGCCACAGCACCAGAGGTGAGGGAGATAACGATCAGTTTGACAATTATTTACTGCAGGCCTCCTATGTAAAGAGGTGTGTGTGTGTGTGTGTGCGCGCGCGCGCGCATCTTACAAATTTAAGATAGGTTTAACAGTTAAAGTAAATCATTTGGGAGATGGAAGCCATGGCTCTTCCCTTGATGCAAGACAGAAAGATATGAGAAAAGGGAAATGATGGGGGCTATTACAAGGAACTGAATGCCCAGAAGGAGAACACAGCTTGTCCAAGGCCCTCAGCTCTGGAGGGTGACAACAGGCAGCGGGAGTGAATTATCCAGGCCCTTGGTGCCTTTGTGTGTCTTTGAGGTGCTGCTGGAATGAAAACCACCACTTTGCACAACTGGCCTCTCCGCAGAACCATGCTTTCGACCACAGGCTAGTCCAGATTATTCCCTGCACTTACTTGGAAGTCAGATCAAATTATATATTCCCGGACCTACTTCTTCTCTGTCATTGGTCCAGTTACATCTCTTAATCCGAGGATAGTTATCATACCCCCGCCCCCAGATGACTAAAACAAACCAACAAGTAAACAAAAATGTGACTGAATATATGACTTAAGATGCTCTCAACTGCAAGCAACAGAGACTAGACCCAAAAGAAGCCCAACCCAATCAAAGCAATTTGATACATTCACAGCCGGAAATCCAAGTAGCTCATTAACACAGCCATGACCCCAGCTTGGAGGTGCAGCCTTGAGTAGCAGTTTCCTTCTAAGCTTGGTCCTTAGCATCATAATAAGGCGACCAAACAACCTGGTTTGCTGGGAAAGACTCCTTCGGACCTTTTACCCAGGATAATCATTAACAGCTCTCTTGTTGTCTCAGAAGTGTCCCGATTTGACAGTTGACAAATTATGAGGTCACCTGAAATCATATTTGTGCTGCCAGTTGCAAATGGGGACACATTAGTCCTCATATCCAGTGGGAAAAAGGAGGAATGCCCTTCCAGAAAAGAACTAATCCATAAGCATACAAAACCTCTCTCCTCTCATATTTGGCCCAAATTACAATGTAAAGGATGCAATGTTTATTTTAACGAGGAGAACCATCCTGGAAGTGGGATCAAATCCTACGTCACATGAGCTCCATACAGTAAAGAGGGACGGGTATATGGACAGCATTAGAGCTCTAATAGGAAAGAAAAATAAGACATGCAGAGTGAAGCCATCATAAGCCAAGTCCTTTATAATGAATCTGCTTCCTACTCTCAAAAATCTTAATGAAGTCACATCCTGTAATGATAGTGAGACTAGATAAAACTACAACCAGGTTATGAAAAACTTCAGTGTCGGGTAAGATGGTAAATTATGACTCTCAGTGTTTTGTATGTAGCTCAAGGTTGTAAAGGAACAGTTGCTTAATGTATGTTTGCTGATTCACTAAGTGAAGGTCCAACTCACAAGCCCTTCACTCAGTCTTTGCTCATTTTTGCCCCAAGCACATAACAAAATTAATGTGAAAACTCCGAATGAGAACACAGATGCCTTCATGCGAACCACATTAGAAATCTCTGTTCTATCAACATAATCAAAGCTTTACTCTTTCTGCCTGGGCTGTCAGTATTCCTCAGGTGAAAATGTCATTCCCACTGAACTGCATCTCTGAGTATGTTCAATTCTCTTTTCCCTCATCCTGTGTTTGATTTCAATCATCTGTGGCAATATATATTTATATTTTTAACAGCATGTATCGCTTTACATTGTGGTTATGTTTTCACATTTATGCATCATTTAATTCTTCAATATATACATCGACCACCCACTGTGTTTTGGTCATAATTTAGGCACAAGATAAACAAAAGGAATAGCAGGCCAAGTCCTTGCTTTCATGGAGTTTATATTCTTACAGAAGATAGTCATAAAGTTAATTAAGACACAATATGGGAAAAGGTGATAGGTGCTCTGGGAAAAGGAAAAAAAGGTAATAGGATTGGGAGTGCCAAGGGGGGTTGGGAAGGAGGGTGGTCCCAAAGAGATGGCACGTGGGCAGAATCCAAAACACTCCATCTAGAGGAAGTGAAAAACCAAGCCATACCGATGTGTGCTGAGCGTTTAGAGGTCCTGAGGTCCAGAGCTGTGATTTATTTCTCTGCATGGCCCCAGTGCCTAACACAGTGCCTGCAAGAGGCAATTCAATAAATGTTTGCTGAATGCATGGAACTCTTACAATTATTCTTCGTGGCATAACCTTTAATAATCTGATCCCAATGATTGGATTGATTTTAGTTCCACCAGGACAAGGAGAAAACAAAAAGCCTCTAATCCCCCTTCATACCATATACATCCTGGGCTCAACCTGACCTTCATTAATAGGAACACAGCCATAGAGGGCAGATCATTAGCCAATGGTTTTCTCTGATGATTAACTCAAAAAACCTCTAAATACATATGACCCCATTTTAATTCCTCTTATGCTGTTTGCCTCTGTGCTTTATGGCATGAAGGAAGTAGCTACTACAGTGATTGTATTACACTGGCTCCAGGAATTACCAGTCATATGATGTGCCCATTACAGAGTACGTAATAAATATTGCTGCCATCTTGTAGTGGCTACACAAATCTGCCTAGATAATATTTTTCTAAGATGTTCTCAGATTCTCTACTTCAAGTATGTAGGAATCCACCTGCCCTGAAATTGCCCTTTATTGGATGAACAGGCAATCTGAACTATTATGCAAATGTGACCTTCTGGAAAGTGGAGGAGCAAAAAAAGAAAAAAAGAAAAAGAAAAAAGATACCATCAGCTGTCCAAGAGTATTTTTGCCTACATTTCTTTTTTTAATAAAGAAGCAAATCTGAGCTATGGAGCTCAAGTATAATAATCAAACTCATCATTTACATTGTGTGGGGTAGGATTTGCATAAAATATATCTTTCTATCATTTCATTTTCAATCTTTTTGTATGCTTATATTTTAGATGTCTTTTCTAAAAACACCATGTAATTGAATTCCATTTCTGTGCTGGTGGTTCTTGTGCTATCTAACTTGGCAATCTTTGTCGTTTTGAATGGCGCATTTAATCCTCTTAGACTTAAAGTGATTATGTGTACATTTCAATTTCAATTTGTCAACTTGTTCCATACTTCCTATTTGTCTTATATGTTCCATGATTCCCTTCTCTCTTTTCTTGTGTTCCTGGCTTCATTACCACTTCACTTCTCCCTCGGGTCGTGTTTAACTCACACGCTGTATTTTGGACATTTTCATGTTATCCAAGAAACTAAAACACGCACAGCTAATTCGGTACAACGACACCCAAACCACACAAGTTTCAGAACACTGTTTCATTTCTGCCCCCTCAGATTGCCATTAATAAGGCTGTTATCTAATTCTGTTCTTTTTATTTCAATCTCACAAATATTATCGTTCCATGCCTTACTTTTGCTGTCAGAGATGGGCTGTGGGTATCTCTTATAATCCCTACCCCCTTCTCTGCCTCCCTTATTTGGACTGAAGTTAGAAGCCTTAAACCATGTTTCTCAGGAGCTCATGGACCGGCAGGGCCACCGCTGACATTCCATCATCGGGAGGCACTCGTGTGGCTTCGGCGAGGCATCCTAGAGGCAGACGCCATCATCGCGCTGGCAGGGTCTGGGTCTGGTTGTGGGAAGGGCGGGTACGTGGTTTTTGGCAGATGGAGCACATGAGGTTGTGGAACCGGTTTTCGGGCAACGTCCTATAAACCGCTCCTCAGTGAGTGTGACGTCACTGAGGGAACCTGCGGTGGTCTGTTCAAGTGTTTCCCATTTCTGATCTCTTGATAAGCCACTTCTTCCATGGTCACTAATCCAGCTCTCTCAGAGTTTTCATGAGCTCCTGTTTCTCTTGATTTAAATTATTTCCTTTTTGAAATTCTTCAAGTGGTTTCTTTTTCCAAGCCTACCTTGACTCATAGAGTGTTTAGCACCGTAATTTGTTCTACAAAACATACCTTCACATAGGGGAATATGGGGTAAGCTGTTTGTCTTGGTTAAGTATGAAACAGGAAACTCATGACAACGAGTGATTTCATGCTGAATCCATGAGTGAGGGCGCCCCTGGGTGGCTCTGTCGGTTAAGTGTCCGACTTGGGCTCAGGTCATGATCGCATGACTCGTGGGTTCCAGCCCCAGGTCGGGCTTTGTGCTGACAGCTCAGAACCTGGAGCCCGCTTTGGATTCTGTCTCCCTCTCCCTCTCTGCCCCTCCCCCATTTCTGCTCTCTCTCTCTCTCTCTCTCTCTCTGTCTCTCTCTGTCTCTCTCTCTCTCAAAAATAAACATTTTAAAAAAATTACAAAATTCTGTAATGTGTAAGAATATGTTAAAGTCTCACCTTTACTTACCCAAGATGAACTATCTATTATAGACAGGAATTTGGGACACTAGGCTACTGTTGAAATACAACAATATGGAAAATTAATAAATAAATAAGAGCTATAAAGTCTACAGGGCGAATCCTAACCCAGATCGCACTGGAGAACTTTCAGAAAGTAAGCAACAAAGTCAGGGTTTCCACACCTTTCCCTAAGGCTTCGTTAGAGGCCTGGAGAGCTTTCACTTCTGTCCTCATAGAATCTCCTAATAATGTCCATGTTTCCTAGAGCTGGATCCTATGGCTCTTCATGTTTCGTAAGAGTCAAATGCTTAACAAAGATATGAGTACAAGTAGTTCACATTTGGGTGTGACATCAGGAAATATGAGGGGAACGGAGAACTGACACAGGAAAGGAAGGGCAGCCAGTACAGAGCACGCACCCAAGCAAGTTACTGCTGTGAGTGCCTAGAGCTAAATCCTGGCAGGAAATCCTGGTAATCTGTGAAGAGCAGACAACTCAGGTTCTCGGTCTCTCCTCCAAAGGTGAGGCATGCCTCTGGATCAACAGCTATGAGTCATTGGTTGATGACCCCTGGCGGTTGGCAGGATTCTTCACACTTACTGCCCGCCAGAGTGGATTCCTGCCACCAGAGAAAGTTCCGGCAAAAAATACAGCTGCTGCTACTTGGAAGACTGCGAATCAGCGCCCTAATGTGACAAGTCAAGGGAATTTGAGAGGATGTCTACGGAGTCCGCTACATACAGAGTTTACAATTAAAATGAAGGTTTCTTGTGTGGGCTTAACGGCATTACTTGGGGGGGGGGGGTAAAAAAGGATGACCTTAAAAATTCTGATGTATTTTGTATGAATTTCAGTCAATTTGACTACCCCAAAGCTACCAATCTCACAAAAAATGTCCAGTCCACCCCCCTCTTTCTCTGACTTCAGAGCTTTTTAGTGTTTTTGCGGCACCTTGTAAGGGGTTGAGAATTATTCTCTGCCAGGCACACCCGTATCTTCTTGGCGCTCCACATCCATAACCAGAGTTACAAGCAGTAAACTCTCAGGGCCATGAGGTCATGGTTTTATCCACATATTTACAACATCCTTTGTTCTTCACTCCTTCTTACAAACTCAACATCCCATCCCAAAACACATCATTTAGAATTCCCTTTGGTATAAGTCTGCTAATAAAAGAAAAGAAAAAAAAAAGAACAAAAGAAAACCACCAATGAGTTTTTTGTTTATCTAAAAATATCTTTCTTCTGCTTTCATTTTAAAAAAGGTATTTTTTTTCTATGTATAATTGATTTTGTTCTATCGAAAATGGCATTTTGTCTTCTAATATTGCTTTCGAAAAGTTAACTGACATCCTAATTGCCATTTTGGTACGCACACTGTTTTTCCCTCCTCCCTTTGGCTTCTTAAAATTTTATTTTTGTCATTTTGTGTTCTACAGTTTCTCCATGAGGATCTATTGTGAAGAGTTATTTATTTACATGTATATTTACTTACACACTCATTCCTCTTACAGATTCTTTATGCTTTTTCAAAAATATGTCTATGACCAGTTCTGAAAAAAAAAAATGAACCTCCATCACTTCCTTACCTGCCCCATTCACTTGGTTGGATTCTTCATTTAAATGGACTTCCTTCAGTGGCACTTGAGTGGCTCAGTTGGTTAGGCATCCAACTCTTGAGTTCGGCTCAGGTCCTGAACCCCATGTCGGGCTCTGCCCTGACCGTGTGGAGCCTGCTGGGGATTCATTCTTTCTCTCTCTCTCTCTCTCCCTCTCTCTCCCAAAAGAAGTAAATAAACTTAAAATAGATGATTGATAGATAGATACATAGATAGATAGATAGACAGACTGATAAACCATTCTTCAAACTATCCAGTAAGGAAAAGAATGATTCACATAAGTAGTTAGGGGAGACAGAAAATTGCTCATTTTTGTATCTCCCAAGGACTGAGAGATCACAATATATCAGTACCTATATTCATTAACTGGGCGACTCACATAGTGTAGCTGAACTCAGCTGGGTGAGACTGGATGGTGGACAACGTGCCACACGTTTGGTTAATGCTGTTGACAGGTGCAAGAGTAAGACTAGAGCATTCCCCGCACAAAGCGACCTTGAACACTCTGGTTTTGTCTTCGCCTGTGGGAAGTTTTATACTGGATAGTGACTCACAAGCGAGATCATCTCAGGACTGAGAATCACGCTGAATCATTTTGAGTGCCAGGATTTGAATAAATGGAAAAATAATGATCCTTGGTTCCAGACAGCGATTTTGTGTTTTAAAGATTACATACAAAATGTTCTGATGCTGCGGCTCGTACGGTTGTACATTTGCTAAAATAAAACACGCAGCCCTGGGACTCAAGTACAAATTATGGCCACTTTAGTAAAAGTCTGCAGGCAGGGAAAAGAACGGTGGAAGTAAGATAGCCTTTCTTTTATAATCCATGTAAAATAAATCCTAGCAAAGAGGAAAGGAGCACACTATTTACATCAGAATTTGAGGAAACGGGAGGTTCCATCGAAGTAAATTTCTTACATCGATGAAGCATGTCTTTGCAGTTATATTGTAGAGACGGTGCCTGGAAAGAAATCCATCCGAAGTGATTGGGGCTGCCACCTCTCTTCCACATCACACTCAACATACTGATCATCATGTCAATGTTCTCTGATCACACGAGGGACATTGTTGCATATCAGGCGTTTTCCCTATGCTGCAAACATTTGCTTTTGATGACCCTTCTTTCTCCTGTCCTTTTCAGAATCAGTTTCACCAGCCAGTGTTTGCCCTCTCTCACATCACAGTCCCCAAGGACGTATTTGTCTACAGTAGTTTGATATAAAATGCAAAGTGTTACATCAATTTGGTAATGTTTATAGCAAAAATTATGATAACGACGGTCTCTGTTAATACCGGCCCACTGTTCAGTTTCAAGATGCAATTTTCCACATTTCATGTTATTAGATTAAGGAAGGATCGGGGCCCCTCGAACTGTCTACACCCCAACTTTTCAGGGTGCGCGAGAATCCCCGACACGTGCCCCACGTCCGGCCACATTACATTTTTTTGCCATTTCGTTATGGGTCACACCATCTCCTCTGCCGGAAAGTCCTCACATCCCCTACATTTCCATATTCAACTTACCATTCATTCCCAGATCACTCAAAGTCCACTGCTTCCTTCACAGTTTCCTATCGCATCCTGATTATACTGTTTTTAGAACCATCCACAGTGAATTGTGGTAAATTAAAACCACATCTGCCTCCATCCCAAAGACTGGGCCCTCCTTGAGAACAGGAGTGTGGCCCACTTACATGATGTTCTCTGTACTTACAACAGTACAACAGGTGGGTGCTAAAATTCATCACAGAAGAATAGCTTTCTGTCTGAGTTCTATTGTCACTATCAGCTCCATCCAGTTTGCCACAATTTTGCTTGCACTCACTATTCATTAATCCGATAATGCATGTAGCCCTTCTTGTATTTCAGCATAATTCTTTTTTGCCCCCCCCCCCCCCACCTCAATTGACCGTTTCAGTAGACATGATGGGACGAGGGGAGGAAACTAGGAGGCCTCAGGGCAGAAGAGTGGGTAATATTCAAAGTGATGTCTGGGGAATTCTACCCTCAGAAGTTGAGAGAAGGAATAAAGGAATCTCTGGTTCTCTCTCTCTCTCTTTTTCAAGATCCTCTAAAAAGGGATGGCTACAAACACAAGATACTGTGCTCCAGCAACACCAGCTCTACCCAGCATCTCCAAATTCTTCAGTCTTTTGTTCTCCCCACTTCGGGCAAGGCCACAGGATGGCTTTCATGGGTCAGAGGCAGCCCAGAAAAAAATTAAAAATTGTATCTTATGACTGAATTGGTAATGCAGTCGAATATTGCCCAGGCCGAATCTCACTTATTTTGCTCTTTGGATTTTTTTTTTTTTAATTTTTTTTTCAACGTTTATTTATTTTTGGGACAGAGAGAGACAGAGCATGAACGGGGGAGGGGCAGAGAGAGAGGGAGACACAGAATTGGAAGCAGGCTCCAGGCTCTGAGCCATTAGCCCAGAGCCCGACGCGGGGCTCGAACTCCCGGACCGCGAGATGGTGACCTGGCTGAAGCCGGACGCTCAACCGACTGCGCCACCCAGGCGCCCCTGCTCTTTGGATTTTTAAAGCTACCGAAACATTTCCATGGTCCCGCGAGGCACGGTGAGGCGTGGGCTCCTGTAGCTGAGGCTGAAGACACCAGACGTCAGGGCCTCCCTCTGCCATGCACCCTTTTTCCTGCGCTGCTCTTCCTTATTGTCCCGACTTCAGCTTCAATTCAAATACTCGGGACAGTCCTTTCTGGACCTCTGCAGGCATCCCTCCGCCCGCTTCCCAAGTGAAATAAAAGCCCGTGGCACCATCACTCCCCTTTAGCAGCTGCACATCCTTCACGTGCAGTAATCTGAAATTACTTTTCTACGGAAATATCTATTTATTTATTTTTATTTTTAAAATATATGTTTTGTTAAGTTTACTGATTTTGAGAGAGAGAGAGAGCAAGCAAAGGAGGGACAGAGAAAGAGGGAGAGAGGTAATCCCAAGCAGGCTCCATGTTGTCAGCACAGAGCCCGATGTGGGGTTCAAACTCACCAACTGTGAGATCGTGACCTGAGCCGAAATTAAGAGCTGGATGCCTAAGCGACTGAGCCACACAGGCGCCCCGCCATAAATAATTATTAATTAAAGGCCATCTACTCCAGTAGACTGTCAGCTCTCCTGGAAGACAGGAAATGCACCTGCTGAATTCTCAAATCAAATCACATGTTGACTTGCAGACTTTTTCTTCATTAAATGAAGCAATTCACTGTTCCTTTAAGAAGACCCCTCTAAGCTGCTCTAAAAATATGACAAGAGCCAAATGTCATAGTCTGAAGAAAAAACGTCCCTGGGCTCTGATAGAAACAATCATTTTGAATCACTGTCCTGCCATTGCCTTGTTACCCAAACGTAAGCCAGTCCCTTCCTGTGTCCAAAATGTACTTTTGTTTCTGTTTTAATTTATAAAACGGAGATCACATAGCTGTACAAAGCCATTGTAAGAATCAAATAAGGTACATAAAAAGAAAAAAAAAATCTCTGGCCAATGTTTCCATCTGGAAGACAAGAAGAGAGAAATCACTGTAAACCTTCTGTTCTGGGAATGCATGGGGAGTGATGGCTGTATGCCCTTGAGTAGAGATGGCTCTTTTACGCTGAGTGGAACTGAGTTGTACGGTCGCAAAGAGCCGTAAAAGCAGTAACTATTGTTATCGTCACAGTCACTATGTATTGTGAATCTGTATACTATTTTCTCTCTTACAATAATTTCTATCCGTGTGCCCATTTGATTTCTTCTGCCCTTTGAGATTGATGGTGCCCCTTCCTGGTGATCAGGTACTGATGCTCCTGGAAAGAGCACGAGGATGGCCCTGTGGTTGTCTGTAGCCTGTTCAATTACTGAAGCAGTGCATGAAGAGCTGGCGCCCTGAGCAGCCTGAGCACAGCGCCATCAGAAAGAAGAAAGGAAATGAGTTGGAAAAGAGTAATAAATCTTGAAAACAATCTTTTGGAATGGATTTGATCCGACGTGTGAGTGCAGAAGGGAGTACTATTGGGGAATGAACAAACAGGAACAGGGTCGACAATTCAAGGGGAGGCAAATTAGATGCTACATGGCAAGGGGTATGGAGAATTGGTTATTAGGTCCTTGCATCCTGACAAAGATGAATGCATTAAATAGATCATAGGAAGAATGTCTGCTAAAAGCAAGAATAATCTGTCCACGGTGAAGACTGAAAAAAAAAAAAAAGATACCTGGAGAAAAAAAAAAGGTTTTGGCTGTAAGACTAGTTTCTCCCTTTAGAGAGAAAGAGGGGAACGGCTTGCCTTTAAAAGAAAAAGAGTATATGACTAAAGAACAATTACATTCTGACATTGGCGCATGGAACAGATTAAAATATTTTGCTAAGGCAATTATTTCAAATGCTAGTGTTTTTGTTGCTGAGAAAAACTGAAGTATCACATACCTTAAAGGAGTGGTCAGGCCAAATCTAAAACAACCCCAGGTTTATATAGCACCTTTTGGAATTTTTAACCCGTACAACAAGGCATTGTACCTTTACTGCAGCTGGGAGCCCTTTGTTTAAAACCCTGCTCATGCAATGGACTCTTCAAGCAATCACAAAGGTTGTATGGATACGATCACTTGTTCATTCATTGATTCACCTGATGCTTATTAGGATACAGACAGCATGTTAGGCGCGTGGAACACAGACGTTAACAAGGGAAACAAAGCCTCAGTCTTTTCGGAACTTCTGCCCCAGTTCGGGGGGCATCCAATTTATAAGGAAGCGGACAAGTAAGGTAAATTTAGGGGTGAAGAAAATGGGACAGCATGGTGAGTCTGGTGACTGCTCCACACGTCTTTGCCTCGGATGGTCGTTGCAGGTCATCCGAGGAGGTAGTATTGAGTGGGGATCTGAATAACGTAAAGGGAAATGGCATGGAAATCTCTGGGGGTGGAAGGAGAAGAGAATGAAATGAGAAGAAGGCAAAACAAGGGTAAAGAATCAAAAAGGGAAACTCTCGGTACATGGAGAACCAAACAAGTCTGGAGGGTCTGGGCAGCGAGGAAGCGGGGAGGGCAGGCAGGACCTGCAGTGCTCAGTACAGTTAAGGGATTTGACAACTTCCCTGGGTACTCCCACTGCTAAAACCGACCCACATCACCTCTGCACCACACTGCTTACAAAATGGTACCCGATCTGTCATCTCATAACGACCTGGGGAAGGGTATCCCTCCTATTTTCCAGTGAGTACACAGTGAGTACAATGGGTACACCAGAGTTAAGGGATGTTCTCACTTCTCAGCCTGCGTGAAGTACGCCAGCGCTTTCACACGCATACCTTCATTAAATCCTCTTAGCAGCCACCAACGTGAACTTTCCAGTGGCACGAATGCCCTTTTGTCCTTCTCAAAGCAGCAAGCTTGTTCTGTGCCAATCTGTACCTTCTGACATCATTACCCATCTAAAGCATTCTCCGCCCCCCCCCACCCCGTGTCACCATAATAGACTTCTGTAGAACACATATTATTAAACTGTATTATAATCACTGAGCTCCTCATCCATCTCTTACTGGACTATGAACTCAACACAGTGACTCTATCTTTTTGTCCTCAGTGATGAGTGCAGTATCTATTATAGCACTACAGACAACAAGGGAAGGGCTTAATGAAAGTCAGGGGATATATATATATATATATAAATATGATATATACTCTATGTATTATAGATCATATATATTTCATATACTATATATACTATACTATATACACATACTATACTATATATATTATATATATATTGAAATATATATATGCATATTTTTTTCAATTTCAGTTTCTTCTAACCTTAGCTTTATCTAACACTTCCTGAGTGCCCTTCTCCATTAGGTCTTTAAGTACTCACTGATGTAAGACAGTAATGTTTGTTAAGGTGTTAATAGTTTCTAATGACTTCACACAAAAGCCCAGACAGGTAACACTCTGAATGTTAAGCAGCAGCCTCCTGAAGAGAGATTGCCTTAACCCAAGGTGGTCTAGATTCCAGGCTCTGGGGAAGACAGTTGAAGATATCACTTGTTATCACTTACCTAATTTCCCCTTGACTCAAAAGAGATCTTGGATTCATCCAATCACATGTTTATAGAGATTATACGAAGAGTAAAGCACTGGGTTAGGTGTTAACTAGGTTAGTGGCTTAGGAGTAATCAGGAAAGATACAACTCCCCCCCCAAATGATGTCAAGTAAACACACAATTACAAACGCATGTATTAAGTGCCTCCTACGAAAGCAGTGAGCACACGGTGTATAATGGCACTCAGCAGTGTGGGTCTTTCCATCGTAAAGGACTTGGGAAGATTTAGCAGGGAATGTTTTCACTCAAATTTAGCCACTTGTCACATAGTAGGTCATCCATAAATGTCTGAAGAAGTTTTGCTTGAAGTAATATCCAAAGGGAGTCCTTAAAGATAAGAACTGTTAGATGTGAATATGTGTCAATGAGTATGTATTAATATTTGGGGTTGAGGGCTAGTGATTTAAAATTAGCAGGCTTGGGGCGCCTTGGTGGCTCAGTCGGTTGAGCGTCCAACTTCGGCTCAGGTCATGATCTCGCAGTTCATGAGTTCAAGCCCCGCGTCGGACTCTGTGCTGACAGCTCAGAGCCTGGAGCCTGCTTTGGATTCTGTGACTCCCTCTCTCTCTAACCCTTCCCCGCTCATGTTCTGTCTCTCTCTGTCTCAAAAATAAAATAAAACATTAAAAAAAATTTTTTTAAATTAGCAGGCTTCAATTGATTCAAACCCCCACAGCACTGGCTCTGCTAATATGGTCAGTGTGTTTAAGTCCCCTGACTCATAGTGACATCCTCTGGAAAAATACCAATGGAAAAGAGCAGTTGTTTAGGGGTTTGTTATGAGGGTTAAGTGAGATAATACACGAAAAACCCTTAGAACAATGTGTGGACAGTGAACATCCTTAAGTCTTGATCTTTGTCACAGTGGCTGCCGTTCTGTTATTGTTATGGAGCTAAAAGCAGAGTACTTGTTAAAGGTGATAAATTATACGCGCAGGAATTCAAAATTCTTAATGTTGTACATGGGGAAAGTGAAGCTATAGGACTGATGCTACCTGACCTGTGATCATAGGTATCGCAAGCAGAGTTGAGAAATTGATGTCTGTTGATTCTCCTTCTAGTGGTTTCTGTTCCCACAAAACCACCTCCTGCGTCTCCTTCATACCCAGCTAGCCACTTTTCCATCATCCAAAATACATTGCTCAAGATGTGAGAAATTCACCACCTACTGGCCTCCACATCACCTAGATCACCAACCAAGGAACAGAGGTCACAGTATGAATGGGCAGCTCCTCTAGAAATTAGCCTGGGGAGAGGAGAGGGATAAAATCTGTGGCATATTAGATACACAGTTTTATTTCATCCTCTGTGACTCATCACCCACTCTTGTTTGCTCAATCAAACAGGAGAAAGAAAGCTAAGATATAAATAGAAATGTGCCACTGGCAGGCAATAAATTCCAAAAATGAGGCAGCTTAGTCTTGATAATTTTTAGGAGATAACGATAACTTGGGGGTACCTGGGGGGCTCAGTCAGTCAAGCATGTGACTCCTGATTTCGGCTCGGTTCATGGTCTCACGGTTTGGGAGTTCGAGCCCCACATCAGGCTCTGTGCTGACAGTGCAGAGCCTGCTTGGGATTCTCTCTCTTCCTCCCTCTCTGCCCCTCCCCATTTCTCTCTCTCTCAAAAACTAAACTGAAAAAAAAAAATTTAAATAAGAGATAAAGATAACTGGATACAGAAAGATGATATTATTTCTTTACAATAAGGAGGCATCTAGAAAATACCTGATACAGAGAAACTGAAAGACTCAGCTTACCCGTCTCTAAGTCATTTGCTTGAATGGACCAGAGGAGCCCAAGGTCACACTACTGGAATACAAAATGTGCCTAGTAGCACACCCGGAGAGAAAGATGCCATGGCGAGAACATGGACATTGCCTCAAAGAAGGATCTCTAGGAGACTGAAACAAAGGAGATTATGACAATACTTGCAACTTAGAAGGATCATTCAGGCTGCAAGACAGAGGATGTGTAGGAGGTAAGACCAGAGCCAGAGTTCTGCGTAGGCGGCTACTGTAACTACCCAGGCGAAAGATTGTGAGTCCCAAACTAGGGATCTCTACTTGGCGTGCAGAGTAAATAACGAGTTGCAGATAGAAAACATAGTGTGTGGTTGAATTTGGAGGAGTGAGATTAAACAAATCTTGGGAAAGAGTTGTGTTGGGTTAAACTGTTGGGATGAAAAGGCTGGAGAAGACAGGATTTTAGGAATAAAAGTACAGCAGTGTTGTCCTGGTGACTGGCTTTCTATATTTATAATTTAAGATATGTCATATACGTCATGTATATGTATCTTAAATTCAACACGTATGAAGAATGTGCTGCACACATCTTTGCACATTTTAAAATCATAAAATATGCAGTAATATATATTATAAACTTCATACGCCAATAACTTCCACGTGACCCATTTCTTGCAAATTCTAGCATAACTTTTTACGATTTTATTGACAACAGCAGGGTCACAAAACCAAATTCGTGAATAATTGCTTAGTATCCACGTAAGCAAACACGTTGCTCACATCATTGACAAAATAATGTATGTTTGATTATATAAATAATGTTTTATTTATATTGCAAGTGAAATGAAACTGAAGACATCAAAGGTATATGTCATAACTCCCCTTCCTGATCAGTTAGCGCCGTGAGCAACTTCTTTGTTGAACTTAGGGTCATCTTAACCAAATGAATATTCCTCAGTATTCTGTGCTATTCACAATGTAATGGTTACAAACATGACACACTTTATTTAATCTGTGTGATTCACACTGCTGTCCACCAAGCTCTGATTTGTAGCATTTTCCAATTTCTGTGATGTAAATATTCCCACCATGGACTGTTTCAAGTTACCAGTATGACACTGACATCCCTGAAGAGGGATTTGATACAGGGGTCACCATTGTCACCATCATATAATATGTCCACTGCACAGATACTCAACAATGTAAATACTGAAGTGCAGTAAAATACGTAAGAAGCAATGAGTCCCTATGTTGATCTACGTTTTTTTTTTTTTATTAAATTTTTTTTTTCAACGTTTATTTATTTTTGGGACAGAGAGAGACAGAGCATGAACGGGGGAGGGGCAGAGAGAGAGGGAGACACAGAATCGGAAACAGGCTCCAGGCTCTGAGCCATCAGCCCAGAGCCTGACGCGGGGCTCGAACTCACGGACCGCGAGATCGTGACCTGGCTGAAGTCGGATGCTTAACCGACTGCGCCACCCAGGCGCCCCTGATCTACGTTTTTAACATAACATATTAAAACGTACATAATTGCAAGTGTCTATATAATTAAAAATTTAAGAATGGCTATGTTTAATGATCAGTTTGAAATTCCGGAAAATTTAACAATTGACATTCATGAGCCGATAGCATGGTTCCAGCATACCACTCTATGAAAGAAAGAAAGCTCAACGCTGGAACAATCAAGGGACAATATGTAATCACCAGGTGAAGTCAGATTTGAGGCAATTATCACAAAGGTTAGTTTTCTGTCTGTGAACGTGCGTGTTTATTCACGCGAATATTTGCTGGGGACGGGTAAGTTCTTAAAACATAAAGACTTTTACCAAATTAGTCTCATGCTTTTCTCTGGCTATAGTGTTCTATGATTTTCTCACTGCATCAGACTGCCTGTTTTCCTGACTCAGCCATGGTTTCCAACTCTGAAACATGTGCCAGGGAGATGCTCGTTCATGTACTGGCTAGGAGGCTTTAATAACAGAACATGCCTACTTGTCAGGACCATATCACCCCGGTAGCATGTCTTACCGATCACACAAACTTATGGTCAGCCTAGGTGCTTTTCCACTCCGTTTCCATCACAGCAAGGACCGAATCTCTCTTAAACTTCCAAATTTTGGCATCTGTCAATGCTGGAAAAATCTGTTATTTTCTAAACCAGCTTATTCCTTTTATTAGGCAAATTAGCTTCTCTAAAAAGGTCAATGTTGAAGACTAAATTGGAATAAACTTTTATTACTGATTTCAAATATAGGCATATATGATTCTCAAGGTCAGGAGGAAGGCCATTTTTGTCGTGATGGGTATGCCAGGAACCTTGATCCAATTCCATCCCTGAAACTTATCCCTGTGCACTCTGGCTGCCCCAGAGTCTACAGCTCTCTTGGGAGAGAATGAACCATTGAGGAGGGTTTAATAACCCTGGCCATCTTCCTGGGTTCCAGTGTGCTTCTAGGCAGCCGCGAGTAAAAAGCTCTCCAGAGGCCAGTAAAACAGTAAAATCTCAGAGGTGAAAGGCAGCTCAGCTTGGAGAGCATGAAACCCAACTTCCTTGTTTCGCACATGGGGCTACTAAGATTCCTCCATGTGAAGTCGCCTTCCCAGAGGCCAGGCTGGAGAGTCTAGAGCTGGAGCTGGAGCCCAGGAGTCTACATCTCCATCCAGACGGATGTTTTCTTATCGCGCCGTCCTTTCTAGACACGAGACTACACAGTATATAATTGAGACAGTGCTGCCAAACTCCAAATGCCACGGTAGTTTAGCAGGAGAGAATTCAGAGATAGGAGTAAAAAATAGTAGCGTAAATATTCGTACAGACTGGGACTGCAACAGAAACGGAGACTATAATACTAATGTTAGTGTAGCTAAGAGAGAGGGTTACTTGAGGGAGAGGATGCCGAGATGCACCTCGGATGATTATTAGGGAATCCCTACTCTCGAGCACAGTACTTGCAATTTCTTAGCAGCTGCATTGTAACACAGCACAGCACAGAGAAAGGTAGCATAGTGACTTTCAGTTATAATACTAGATATTACCCTTATGCAACCAATTGGTTCCTCACAATTTTTTCCCAATTTACAGCATAAAAAATTTAAGGCTCAGAGCTATTAACAAACGTTGGGGGGGGGGGGAATCACTTCTCTATTATATAGAAAAAAACAGTTTGCGTCAGGATTTTATGAAATCAAGGAGAGTGTTCATCCTACTATGAGAAGACAATTCTAAATATTAAAGAATATGTAATAACATACATTGATGAATAGATCTGATTATTAAAGCGTAATTTATATATGGTGAATACATGGGTCTTAAGCTTATTGTTTGAGGAGTTTTCCGAAATGCATACACCCATATAACACATAGCCGCATTAAGATCCAGAACAAGGGGTGCCTGGGTGGCTCAGTCGGTTAAGCGTCTGACTTCAGCTCAGGTCATGATCTCACGGTCTGTGAGTTCGAGCTCCGCATCCAGTTCTGTGCTGACAGCTCAGAGCCTGGAACCTGCTTCAGATTCTGTGTCTCCCTCTCTCTCTGTCCCTCCCCTGCTCATGCTCTGTCTCTCTCTGTCTCAAAAACAAATTTAAAAGCATCAAAAAAATTTAAAAAAAAAAGATCCAGAACAATACACAAACATTAAAAGAACTTTTATTATTCCTCATGAGTCTTTCAAATCAAATCTCACCCCAACACCCTTTAGGATTTTATATGCATGCTGCCAATGTGCTTGATTATTTTGACTGGTTTTTGAAAGTTAAACCATGCCAGGATGAACCCCATTTAGTCTTGATGTATTATCCCTTCCCATATATTGCTGAATTTGATCCACTAATATTTTGTTTCGGATATCTGAACCCATTTTCTTGAGGGGTACTGGCCTATAAGTTTATTTTCTTGCAATGTGTTGTCTGTCTTTGGTGTTATGGATATCTTGGCCTCATAGATTCAGTTGGGGGATCTTTCCTCATCCTCTGTTTCCTGAGTTTGAGTGAAATTTATATTCTTTCTTTCATAACTGGTGATAAATTTACCAATAAGGGCATTTCTGTGTGGAGTTTTCCTCTGGGGAAAGTCTTCATATTTCATATTTCTTTGTCAGTTTCAGTTTCCCGTGTCTTCAAAGGAGTTCATCTATTCCATCCAAGTTGTTGAATTCGTTGGCAGAAGTTTGGTCATAATATGCCCTTACGGTTTATTTCTATTTTCTTTTGAGAGAGAGAGAGAGAGAGAGGGAGAGAGAAAGGAAGAGAGAGAATCCAGTGTGGGGCTCCATCCCACGACCCTGGGATCATGACCTGAGCTGAAATCAAGAGTCGGATGCTTAACCGACTGAGTCACCCAGGCACCCCTGCCCTTGTGGTTTTTTAATGTCCTTTAGATGTGAAGCAATTTTTCCTGTATCATTACTGACATTGCTAATATGCTTTTTATTGATCAATCTCCCTGTAGGAATATAAGTATATAAATATATACGTATATATATTTGACTAGTTTCCAATTATCATGTTGTCAATGTATTATCTAATTTTTTTTCATTTCCCTCTAATATTTTCAGTTTATTTGTCCTTCTTTCTTAGCTTTTTTTAAGTTGGAAGTTATATCATTTATTTAACTTCTGTATTTTCTAATAAAAGCATATAAAGTTATAAATTTCTCCTTTAAATCCTCCTTGAGCTGTATTGCACAATTTTTGATATGTTGTGTCTTCATCATTGCTCAGTTAAAAATAACTTCTGATTTCTTCTTCATCCTGTGAATAATTTGGAAGTGTGTTGTACATAAGTATAAAGTATGGGGGGATTTTCCGGATATCATTTGTTGTTGATTTTTAATTTAATTCTTTTTTAAAATCAGAGGATATATACTGTATCATTTCCATTTTTAACATGTTGAGATGTTAAATACATCTACATACATGATCCAATATGTAGTATATCTTCTTTACTGTTCCATGTGCACTTGAAAATAATGTGCATTCTGCTGTTGTGGAATATAAGTTTCTATAAATGTCACTTATGTTATTTTGATTTACAATTTTGAGTTAATAACTTTTTATTATTTTGTTATCTGCTAAAATCTCCAAGTATTATTGTAAATTTTTCTATTTCTTCATTTAATTCTGTCAGTTAAATGCTTCATGAATTTTTCCAGCTTTGTTGAGATATAATTGACATATAACATTGTGTAAAGTATACAGTGTGATGATTTGATACATATGTACATTGTGACATGCTTGTCACAATAAAGACAGATCATGCATCCCTCACATAATTCCTGTTTAGTTGTTGTTATTGTTATGGTGCTTCCTGTATTATTATTTTTTTAAGTTTATTTATTTATTTTGAGATAAAGAGAGAGCATGAGCTGGGGAGGGGCAGAGAGATACGGGGAGAGAATCCCAAGCAGGCTCCACACTGTCAGCGCAGAGTCAGATGCAGGGCTCGAACTAACAAAACATGAGACCATGACCTGAGCCAAAATCAAGAGTCAGACTCGTTAAACAGTGAGCCACCGTGATGCCCTGATACTTCTTTAATATTAAGCTTTGTTGCTGAGTGTCTATTTTGGACTGCTAAGTCTTCTTGATGAACTGTTCCTTTTGTCATTATGAAACAGCCAGGTTTACCTCAGGCAACACTTCTCACCTTGAAATTTACTCTGTCCAGAATTAATATAGCATATTATTATAGTCCAAGGTTTTGGAGTTCAGGTATTTTCTACTTGTTTAATCTCTAGTTCTTTATACTAAAACACTTCTCTCATAAAAGGCAAATAGTAGGTTTTATGTTTTTGTCCAGTCTGATGGTCACTGCTTTTCAACTGGAATACTTAGTCAATTTACATTTAATATACTGATGCGTTTGGTTTTAAGTCTATCATATTGTTATTTATTATCAATTTGATTTATTTTTTTCTCTCCTCTCCTGCTATGTTTTGGGTGAATCTAACTCCATCTATCTATCTATCTATCTATCTATCCATCCATCCATCCAGTATTCCTTTTTATCCCTCCTCCTTTGGTTTTAGATGAATACTGATTTTATAGTTTCCTATACTTAGTAGGAATCTGCTAAGTATCATCTGCTATGAATTAATATGCCACTTCTTGTAGTATATAAGGACCTTATAGAAGTATACTTGCACATTTCCAGTCCTTTGTTCTATTGTTCTCATGCATTTACCTCTACTTATGTAACAAACATTACAATGCATCACTCTCATTTCTGCTTTAAAGAATCAAGTGTCTCTTAAAGAAGCTGACGAAGAGGACATATAATTTCACACATATTTCCCACCCCCAACGCTCTACCCTCCACAGTACAGATTCAAGTTTCCAGTGGACATCATTTCCATTCAGCCTAAAGGACTATGTTAGGTTCTGAGATACTGAAAACAAAAAGGAAAACAAAAATCTTCACAATTTTTACTTGAGTGATCAGTCTCAAGGCTTATTAGAAACCCTAAAGATAACCTGAGCTAAAATTTTAGTTGTCAAAATCAGTTGGGTCATTTAAAGCAATTACCCACATATATTCATCGAGGCTTGTGCCAGCAGTGGCACATAATATAATCAAAACGAGGCTCCCGACTAGAAAAACTGAAAAGATGACAAACTGCTTATAAAACAGAAGTGTTATGACGGAACACATTTATTTTTAAGACTGCACTTAAATTTTACAAAACTGGTTATGACTTTTTTTCCCTAATGTGTGTGCCTGGTTCGATGCTGAAAATTTTAAATATTTCCCTTGGATCCTGCACCATATATATTATCACCATCACTTTTTAAATGAAGAAACCTGGGTCAAAGAACCGAAGTAACTCACTCCAAGTATTATAGTTTGAAAAGGTCAGGCCAGAATTTGAGTACAAGAATTTCACTCCAAGTCAATTCATTTTATGTGTCCACAAAATATTAGCAAGAAATTTCTCCAATAGAAAGTTTATTGAGAAAACATTTTATGATTCACATGTGATTCAGTGTAGTGTGCTAAGGACCTAGAGTAGACTTTAAATTTAAAGACTTTAAATTTAAAATTAAAAGAGTAGACTTTAAATGCCCTAAGGCAAGTTACTAAGTTTTCTGAGTCAACATTCCCTTGGAGCCACTGAGAATACTAAGTGGCTGGAATAGCATGGATGTTTCTTTCTTTCTTTTTTTTTTAATGAATACAACCATAAATAAATGCAACCTTTCCACAATTGATAATTATATAAATGTAAGGATTCAGTTTGGATGACAGGAGAAAAAGATATTCAGAACACCTTTATTTTTTACATATTTTAGATATAAATTCTAAAATTTAGAATTTTTAAAAAACCTCATTTGAAGTAGGTTCCATTAAATTACTAAGACAAGGGGTCTTTTTAAACCCATTTTAACACAAAATTTTTAATCACTATATTACTTGGTTTTGTTAAAATAAATGTCATTTGGTTTCTTAGAATACGTGATTCGTTTGCAGTTATATTTGACTACATACAATAAATTGTTTGTATTATGCTCTCCAATTTCATAAAATACATACAGGTTCAAAAGTTTCTGAAATGTGATTACTTTTTTTTTTTTTTTAGAATCAAAGAGGCTTCAGTTACATATAAAATCTGAGATATTAAAAATCAGAAGCAAGACAGCTTTGGAGCAGAATGATGTGATAATTAGTAGAATGATATTTGAAGTCACTGAAAAATTCATCTTAATTCTCGACTCCAAAACATGATGTATGATCTTGAGCAGATTAGTTGACATTTGTTTGCCTCAGTTTCTTGATCTGTGAAATTAAGATAATAATAGGACTTATGTCATACTCTTGCTATAAGAATTAGGGGGATAAGGCATATATTGCATTATCAATTATACAGTTTTTAATAGATTATAGATGGAATAAGTGAGTAATAACAATTAGAGGTGGTGTATTATACTCACTAATTTGATTCAAGTCATAGGTCTCCTATATATTGTCTGTGTGACCTTGGGTGACTCTGCTTTCTCTGTGCTTTCTCTAAACTAGAAATACCAATAGTAATTGCATCGTAAGTGCACTGGCATGTTTAAGTAAGACAGTAATAAAGCTAGCGTTAACTGAAAATCTACAATACATGAGACATGACGTTCTGAATCTCGTTGTGTTTAAGAGGTAGTAAAGTGCGGGATGAAGAGTGTCAATCTGAACCATCTGGCCCAAGTTCATATCACATCTGGGTCCTGCCACTCATCAACTATCAACATCAGCAAGTTGCCCGACCTTTGTGTGTGTCGGTTTCCTCACATGGAAAAGAGATGATGATAATGTCTAACAGGTAGTGTCTGACAAATAGGGTTGCCGTGAGTACTGGCAAATGGGAAGTACTCCATTCCTGTCACTTGCTTTATCATCTGTACTAGAGTATGTACAATTATGCTCTGAGCTTGGAAATTAGCTTTCGTTTCATTCTCAGGGCTTCCAATAAGCGGCTTGTTGAATATCAGATCTGCCACTGAGACTTTCTGTGCCTCATTACTCTCCTCTGTGAAATGCAAATACTAAAACCTAACCCGGCCACATGAACAGGTATCAGACATGTACATGCCATTAAAGGGATCATAGCCTTAAACCAAGAAGGTCCTGGAGACCCAACTGCCTCACCATACATTTCCTACATTAGGAACCTCACGGTCCCTGACTTGTCCACATTCACACATAGGGACTAGTATTCCCAGATTTGACTTACATTTTTTCCATATCTACGTTGCTTTTCACCACATCTCCCACCAAGGTCTTTGAATCTTGAAACGGGGGAGCCAACTGTCAATTTCTTTCAGGAAAAACACCAGGGACAAACCCGTTGTTGAATACGTTGGAAATCTTATCTACACGGAGGGCAGGCTCGAATGTACAATAAATCTAATTGGGAAAGAAGTAGCAATCGCTCAGTAGCAAATCCCCGTGGGGGGCAGGGGGATTTGGTATATGGTAGATGGCACATGCTGACGCTGCGTTTTCGTCTGCACTTACACAAGAGCGCGAAGGCGACCTTACTCATTGAATCATGGTATCGGATTAACCTTGTCTGAGGTTGGTTTTCCGTGAGACGATGTATATCCAACAGAAGAATAACATGGTCAGGCGGTGAGTGCTTGGCCACATTCCAGAGGTCAGGGACTACTTTTTGTTTTTCCTTCCTCAGAGTTAAACTCTATATTCAACTGTCGTCTCTCATCAGCGTGACCTTGGCCAAGAAACTTAACCTGACACTCAGGCTTCTCACCTGTCTACTGGGGATGTTGCTGCAGAGATGGAATTCGGGCAACTATTTTGGCGACCTGCCTTGTGGCTGGATCTTCAAAAGGGCTCAGAGACCGCGAGTGTGTTCTCTCTGATGCTCTGGGGTAACACTACACATAACTCTGTTTTTCAGAGTTTCACACATAAATGTTCCGGTACTTCTTGGATTCCACTGTTTAATTAAAGCCTCCAAGTGATTGGCTCACTTCTCAGACGGCTTCATCTGCTCCGGAGAAAACCCTAGGAGAGATTCGCAGCCAGGCAACCCAGCTGTTCGCCCAGAAGGGAAGCAGCTCGAACACAGTATTTCTGCCAGCACGAGACTCCCTGTGGGATCACTGCGCGTCCTGCCTTCTTTGCTTATTTAGTGCTGATGGGTCACGTGTGACAACGGCATCTCTCCGTTTTGCCGTCTAAAAAGGTGGTTATGGTCCTCCTCCCAACTGCCGGGGCCGGCCAAGGAGGTGAAAATCGTGGCAATCTGCACCTGCTCCTGAATGCTGGCTTGTCACAGGCCTCTGCTTTAGGGTATTCAGATTTAGGAGAGCCCATGGCCTTAGCAGGTAGGCTGGGCTGTGTTACAGACCGGCATCTCTCTCTCTCAGTTCAAAGAAAGCAGGGGAGCAGACAACTATCACATTTGGGGTTCCACTCTTCACACACAGTCACGGGCAATCTTGGGAAAGCTAAAGCCTCAGCCCTGCTTTTCAAAGGGAAAAACAACGGACAATCCCCAAGTCTTTTTTTTTTTTTTTAATTTTTTTTTTTCAACGTTTATTTATTTTTGGGACAGAGAGAGACAGAGCATGAATGGGGGAGGGGCAGAGAGAGAGGGAGACACAGAATCGGAAGCAGGCTCCAGGCTCCGAGCCATCAGCCCAGAGGCCGACGCGGGGCTCGAACTCACGGACCGCGAGATCGTGACCTGGCTGAAGTCGGACGCCTAACCGACTGCGCCACCCAGGCGCCCCACAATCCCCAAGTCTTAACGGCTGGTGCCAGAACCGACAGAAAAAACATTTCCAAACAGTGAATAATCGCCAACAAATAAAACGAGCAAGAATGTGAGGGAAAGGTGACTCAGTTAACCGTCAATTATCTCCAAAGAAAATTATATCACAAAATCACTGTTAAGTGAAGGCACAATACAAAATGCGCAAGTAAAAATTAAGAGAGCTACTACCAAATTTTGTCTGGCAGTTAATTAATACAAATATTAGGTTATTTTTTATAGATGTGATATATGTTAGCTTCTTCATTTAGTACTTTTGACTGATTTAATCATCCTGGTTAAATACCCAGTTTCCTGCCTTACTTTTTTATTTATATTTTATATATTTTCTTTGAACAGCCTCCCAGCCCCAAACTTTTAGCACCTAAAAACCTGAAGCCTAAAGTCCACTACTAGATTATAAGCTTTTATCAGCAGATGACTCAATCGTCACACATTTTGCTGCATCTCTGCGAAATCCGCTCATATGGAAACAAAAAAGGCTGGTGAATGCCTTTATATAAAGTGAAAGAAAGAAAGGGCGTTGATATCCATCCATGCTTAACCCGGGAGAATTAATCACACATTGCAGGCTGTTAGAGGTAAAGACTATGATAAAGGTATCTGGAAAACGTGTCCCTTCTTCTCTGTTTCCACTGAATAATCTGTCACAGTCTGTGTGGGTAATTGCAGTGGCCAGTTCTTTCTTCTCTCCCCTTCCAGTCTCCGTGCATCTATTCCAGGCTTCACACAGCTACCAGAATCTTCTTTTTAAACCCTACATCCGCCATATTCTTCACATCTTGCTGAGGTCGCTACTTGTGCCTGTGATGCCTTTATCCTTTCTCCAGATTTTAAAAAGGGACAGCTCCAGGAGGACAAGCCTCATGAGCACATGGCTTAGTAAAACAAGGAATCTCTGTACCAAAAAAAAAAAAAAAAAAAAAAAAAAAAAAATTGTTTTAAGTACCAGACTTAGGAGATAAGGCTTGGCTCGGCTTATAGAGCTCGAATGAAATTTTATTCTCAGCTGCTTCTTCGTGCAGGTGATGCATGTATTTCACATTCTGAAGAGGTGTTAGAGGCTCACCTCACCCGCCTTGCTTGCAGGTGGATGCCAAGTTCCCAGGCATATTGCATAAGCCCTTTTACCACCTGCCATTCTCTCTTTTAGACCATGGAGCCTAGTCAAACGAAACTAACTGCCGGTTTCTGCACTTTGAGTTCTCCTTATTTTGTATTTTGTATGTTTGTTTGTTTGTTTGTTTGTTTATTTATTTATTTTTACTGTGGTGCTGTATTTCAAAGTTTATTTTTACGGAGCCCAAGCCCATCTCGGCAGAGTCATTTCCAACCATCTCTGAAACTCAGGTCAAGAGTCTTACTCTTCAAAAAAGTGTCATTGCCCCTGTGCCTGCACGACTATCCTCTTCATAGCGTAAGTCCTATCCTATCCGTCGATGGCACGCCGGACTCAGCTGCGCTGTACTGATCGTACTGTATCATACTGTGGGGTTGATCTATTCACCACAATGTGAGCCAATGTGAGGAGATGCGAGGCCAGGGATTTCATCTGTGAGCCTGTAGCCTCGGTCTCTCCTAATGCACCCGAAACACCCTCATTTCCACCACTATCACTACCGTCCTCATCATGACGATTTAATGGAAACATATACAGTGACTCGCTTACTCACATAAAGCAAGGGCATTGGAGCATCTTCTTATTTAATGCAGACTTTTCCCACAGTAGCTCCAAACACCACCCCCTTAATTTGTCTAGACTTTAAGTATCATATCATTAATTGATAGAAGTAATTTTGGTGCTTTTTAATATAGCAAATCTCTAGTGAGCAGTAAAATCACTGGAGAGCATAAAATATGCAGACCCTTTTAATTTCACAGTAAGTTCAGAGCTAATTTAAACGTGGAGCTCCAGGGATTAGAGCCTAGTGGACTTTGGGTGCATTATGGTTTATTCCATCGTATCACATAACCTCACGTGGCACACTGATTCTCTCATTAAGGGACAGGGCGATGCCCTGTAATGTTCTGAACAGTGTAACACCATTCTGTGGGTCCTCACCGCCCATACCATGATCCTCAAACAGGGTACGCATCCCCCTGGGATGGGGGTGTGTTAGAGGAATAACACGCCAGGCACTGCTAAACACAGGCAGGATCCCCGGGGTATCAATTCTGCCTACAGATTAGGGAGAGATCGATCCTATCAAAATGAGTAGCAATGTATCATTGGCCACAGAATATACTTACATTTTAAAGATGAAACATCAGAGTTCAAAGAAGTTTTCAACTTATGTCAGGCTACTGTGTGCTGGGTTACTAGACTTCCCTATGCTCTCTTTGCTCTGTCTTTACAGTCATGTAGGTGAAAAATATTAAGTAGTGCAGACCCATCGCTCACAAACCCAACCTGTCACCACAGGATACAAAATCCTTCAAGATCTGGCCTCTGGCTACCTTTCTCGTCTCAACTTCTGCTGCCCATTTCTTCATACGCTGTACTTGCTAACCTCTGGGATTTAGACTAAGTGCTCACACAGCAGACACCCTACATGTTTGTCCTTAAAACAAGCCAGCCACGTGCACACGTGGCTTTTCATGACTGTGCCCCCAGATCTTTCCCTGCTTGTCCCGGATGGTTTATTCTGTCTCCAGACAGCTGTGACTGCTTGGCTTCATAGAGGAAATAGTCACCTCCATGAAATTGCACCCTCAGTATTTGAAGCTCCTTTTTTCCCCCATTTTCAGACCTAATATACTGTAGGCTTGTCAAATTACTGGGAGTCTCTGAAATATCTCCTAATATTTCCTGTCTTTGTGACTGCTTCCCTGTCCTTCACTTCCTTGAATTTACTAGAAATTCCTCCCCACTCTATTCTTCCCACCTGACAGGATACCCCTAACTCTTTAGGGCAAGAGGCACATCAATGCCTGCTCCAGCCTCAGTGATATGAGAACTTAAGTTGGATACCACAGTAGAATGTTCTTCAGCCTTGCAATGTGGTTCTTGCCCTATGCCTCTCACTCAGTAGGCTAAATATGTAGAAAATGGGAAGAGTATAATATTTTTGTGTGTCTTCAGGGACTAGGATACTGTAAAACACACAAATACGCACACACCAACTTACTGAATGAAGAAAGAATCAGTGATTGGGTAATGTAAGAATCCCCAAAATATATACTGAACTGAATGGAAATATTTATTGTTTATACTTATAGGATATGTTATTTTTATTTATTTTTATATTTTATTATTAAAAAAAATTTAAATGTTTATTTATTATTGAGAGACAGAAAGAGACAGAGCTTAAGTGTGGGAGACACAGAATCTGAAGCAGGCTCCAGGCTCTGAGCTGTCAGCACAGAGCCCAACACGGGGCTCAAACTCATGAACCGTGAGATTATGACCTGAGCCCAAGTCAGATTCTTAACCAACTGAGCCACCCTGGTGCCCCTTATTTCACATTTTAAAAAGTAAAATACAGAGAAATTTTGGAGAATATCTGCTAGACACAGTGGCTGACTTTTAGGAAAAAAAACAAACAAACAAACAGCAAAAAGCACTACAATTAGACTTCCTGGCAATAATTCATCACCAGGTAAAATCTGTCTCTTGAGCCCACCGTCACTGACACAATTTGAACCAGAGGGCAGTAGATGCTGCTTATTTGCATTATGTCCTGCAGCCGAAAGATGGTGCAAAGGGCAAGGAGACATATACTCAGATGAATGGAAGGCGCTGTAAACAAAGAGAACAGCCAAGGGCCAAAGATCGGAAAGGTTGTAGCAAGGGCAGAAAATTTGAGAAATGGAGTATGGTGATTACAGTGATTGAATGACTGATTAGAGCACTTGGAGACTGGATTAAATCTGATAATCACCATGGATAAGCTCGTGGAAGAATATTGGCTGATGTTGAAACACATTTTCCATGTATGCTTCTTAAAAAGGGGTTCTGAATTCCATTTCCAAAAAGGAGGTCCAAAAATGGTTGAAGTGCCTCTATCCTTATGGTGTGTTTAAAGTCTACACGTTATGCCTGAAGCTCAAGCATACGTATAAAAATGTGTGATCGATATATAGTCACTCCTTTATGTGACATTCATAACTCTAAATACAAGTTACGTTCCGATCTCTTGAGATTGACATTCTCAAAGGAAAACCATGAAGACTGTGTTTTTGCTTTCTTTTCCTTTTTTTTTTTTTTAATCACCTGTCCTTTTCATCTCCTCATTGCACTTACCCAGTTCCTCTATGGAAAAGGCACTCATCAGACAATTGTGCAATGACTAACGTGAAAAGACAGGAGGTGTTTAAGGGTAGGACACATCAATATATATTTTGCTAATGTGGAATTTGGATTTGTACAATTTATACTTATTTCTTTTCTCTTTTGAATACAGAATTTACTTAGCCTTTTACAAATGGATTATACTTCCTGGCATCATATCATTTTATTGAAATAAGAAGTCTTTGGCCAGCCAATGTCAATAATAGCAATTAATATTTATTAAATAACATTATGGATAATAATTGCTTTGATTGGGTGATTCTGTGAAACCACAACCACACAAACAGCTATCGAATGAGCTAGATGCTCAAGGTCAAATAGCTTGTACATGGTTGAGAAGGGGTCTACCTCTGAATCTGTTTCACTCTATAACTCATGCTTTAGTGTCTCAGTTTCCCAGGTACCATTTTGTCCAGGACTATTACTTTTTTCACGTGGGGAAAAGGGGGTCTAGGACAGGGGTGAATGACAAAGATCAATGGCTTAATAGTGGCAGAACTAGAATTAGTGTTTAGGCTCCTGAGTCCCATTATCTTTCAAGTATACTTTTCAATTTGCTTTAGATGATAAAAATCAGAATTTCAAGGTTTCTTGGGCACCTGGGTGGCTCAGTCAGTTGAGCATCCAACTCTTGAGTTTGGCTCAGGTCATGATCTCACAGTTTTTGAGATTGAGCCTCATGTCAGGCTCCGTGTGCAGAGCTTCCTTGGGATTCTCTCTCTCCTTGCTCTGCCCCTCCCCTCCCCCAAAATAAATAAATAAACTTAAAAAAAAGAATTTCAGGGTTTCTTAAAACCTAAGAGTCACTCTACAGAGAAAGGGGAACACTATTGTACTATTGGTAAGTATGCAAACTGGTACAGCCATTCTGGAAAACAGTACAGAGGTTCCTCAAAACATTAAAAATAGAACTACCCTATCATCTGAAAACTGCTCTAATAGATACTTATCCAAAGGATACAAAAATACAGATCTGAAGGGGTACATGCACGCCAATGGTTATAGCAGCATTATCAACAATAGCCAAATTATGGAAAAGAGCCCAAATGTCTATTAACAGATGGATGGATTAAGAAGATACGGTGAGTGTGTGTGTGTGTGTGTGTGTGTGTGTGTGTGTGTGTGTGTGTGTATAATGGAATACTAATTGGTGGTGAGAAAGATTGAAATCTTGCCATTTTCAACAATGTGGATGGAACTAGAGTGTGTTATGCTAAGTGAAATAAGTTAGTCTGAGAAAGACAAATACCATATGATTTCACTCCTCTGTGGAAATTTAAGAAACAAAACAGACGGGCATATTGGAGTGGGGGGGGGGGAGAAAAAAGAGAGAAGGAAACAAACTATAAGAGACTCTTATGACGATGGAGGGAGGTGGGTGGGGATGGGCGAGATGGGTGATGGGTATTAGTCCATCCTAGTGTGATGAGCACTAGGTATTGTATGTAAGTGACGAATCACTCAATTCTACTCCTGAAACCAATATGGCACTGTATGTTAACTAAAATTTAAATAAAATTTTGAAAAGGAGAAAAAAACAAAGAGTCACTCTTAATTTAACACTTAACATTGTGCTAATTATGTGCCAATCCTCTAACCCCCTTACATGGACTAACTCATCTAATCTCCACAGCAACCTTCTAGGTAGGTACTATGACCCCCTCTGTTTCACAGTGAGGATCTGAGGCACAGATTGGTTAACCCATCTGTCTCAGAGCACATAACTAGTGAATGGCAGATTCAAGATTGAATCCAGACAGTCTGGTTCTAGACTTCACACTCTTGACCACTCAGATAGGCTCCTTCTTTTCCAGCTATAGCTAATAGGTGGCAGGGCCATTGTAGTCACACAATCATGCGAGGAGGAATGGGGGTCTGTCCAAATGTCTTTTCCCCACATATTTGCCACATCTGAAATAACTCCCTTAGAATTACTCTGAACTAGAACATTTTTCTTTCAACCAGTAGAACAAAAATGAAAACTGCTCTAGATAAAACCTATTTCTGCGACACACTGGCATCGGTGACCCTGCAACAACTGACTTGGTGAAGTTCAGTTTCCACAGAAGCAAAGTTCCTGCCCTGCCTACAACCCAGTATTTATTTGGAGGAACAGACAAAAACATTTTAAGTGTACGTATATGTAAAATGCTTTACATAAAAATTATAAATATGAAAGAAAAGGCTGTTGTTCTTATTTAACAATTATAGTAATTTAGCAGAATCATGACCAATGTCAGTTTTAAACACGACATAACCTCTCTCAAAATACAGCAGTGTCTGGGGTGTATCATGTCACATCGGTATACTCCCATAAATATTCAGTAAGTACATTCATATTTTATGTCATTCTTTCTTTCGATGGATATTTTCTGAGGACCAAAAGTGTAAGATGTTCACTTTTTCAAGACCGACTTATGATCATTTAACTCATTGGGAATTCTGACACTGAAGTTAAATGGTTCAAGATGAGAGGCATCACAGAGGTGGGCACTCTTTGTCAAAGGGAAGGCCTTGTTTATGTTAACACTGTCCTTATGTGCTGAGTACAATGTAGAAACTTAATGAGTGCTTCTTGAATCAACTGAAATAGACATTCACCCAAAACACACAGCTTTCCTCCATGTGTTTATTACAGAAGCATTTTACCAGTGCTGGAGAGGAAACTGGACACTTATTTTAATACTATGTCCCAATTCTTGGAAGCAAATTTGTGTTCATTACTAATTACATTAAATCTAAATGTGTATGCCTCATGCTCTCCATACTGATGGGGCTACTGGATATGACTTGAATTAGATATGAAGGATGCCATTCCGTACATCACCAAGCTATTAGAGATTTTTTTTTAAGTTTATTTAATTATTTTGAGAGATAGAGAGAGAGCATGGGCAGGGGAGGGGCAGAGAGAGAGAAAGAGAGAGCATTCGAAGCAGGCTCCACACAGTGCAGAGGCCAACTTGGGACTTCAACTCACAAACCGTGAGATCATGACCTGAGCTGAAATCAAGAGTCAGATGCTTAACCTACTGAACCACCCAGGTGCCCCAAGTTATTAGAGATTTAAAGAACACGGAGTGACTTGGGATGACTTCCTATCACGCTTATTGTGTATCCTATAGTAACAGTATCTGTCTGAGGTCAACTCTAGTGTGTTTCATGAGTTGTCGTGAGGGGCGGGGGTCGGGGGAGGAGGAGAAAGAGCTACACTTACAATAGTGATGGTTTCAACTGCCCAGATTCGATACCACCCTCTTCATTCCTTTGGGGCTGTTTCCCAGCATTTATTATATTTAATTGGAATTTTACTAGTTTGCTTCTGTCGTGGAATAACTTTTGATTAGAATAATACTTAAAGGTAATCACAGAAATTGTTTGGCCCAGCTTCTCCATATTAAAAATATGGAGAATGTGGCCATTTAGAAGATTTCCCTAAGATTTCTCCCATATGATGCAGTTGGATGGTAGGGAAGCTGAGACTGAAGTTCACATTTCCTGGTTCTCAGTTCAGAGATCATTTTCCTGCAAGTGACCTTATTTAGGGTACAATGTCTAGGTTTTTATGCACGGTACAAATATCCCAAGCTTCTGTATCAGTTGAATTCAGAAAGTAACTCTCCCAGTGCGCATGTGCACACACTCAAACACACACACACACACACAGAGAACTTGATACAACTTTATACAACTCTAGCTCTGAGAGACATCTGGAAGGGCAGGCGTCAAGAACAATACAAAGTGGAGCACCTGGGTGGCTCAGTCGGTTGAGCGTCCGACTTTGGCTCAGGTCATATCTCATAGCTTGTGAGTTCGAGCCCCACGTCTGACTCGCTGCTGTCAGCACAGAGCCCACTTTGGATTCTCTGTCTCCCGCTCCCTCTGCCCCTCCCCCCTCATGTGTGCATTCTCTCTCTCTCTCTCTCTTTCTCAAAAATAAATAAACATTAAAAAGGAACCATACAAAATTAATCACGTGTGATCTCACATCTTCTGTACACAAACCAGGTTTTTTTTTTTCCCTTCTGATTTTATAAATGAGAATGAAATGTTCTGATTCTATGGCTGATGAGATGAAAGAGATTTCCAGTATCACGACTGGTCGTGACAGATGCAGGTTTCCCGATGAGGCGTGTGTCACTGTGTCACAGTTTACTCTCAACGCTGACCCTCCTTTTGATGATTTCTCACAGGTCAGTGAGTTCTGGGGAAACACAAATCCCTGGCTTATGTGTCTTTTTTCATATGTACAAATGTCTGAGAACTTGGGAAGTAGAGAAGTAGGCTTAGGGAGGGAAAATTCAGAAAGTCAACGTTATTTTCTCAATATCTGTATTAAATTGTTATAAGAAATAGATCTCGGACCAAAGTGTCCATTTTTTCAGGGAGAGGAGTTCCATCTCATATTATGAAGGGATTTCTGTCAAAGCATCAAGTCAATGGGATTGGCTGCTTGCTGGGACATGCATTTCCTATTTTCTTAGGTATTATGCCTTAATTCTGTGACTTATTTTTCCCATTTGTCTCCTTTCTCCTATTCTACCTTTCTTGCACAGTATTTCTGTAATACCTCATGTGTGCTGAGCACTATGACCGCCATTGAGAATAAAAGCAAGAAAAGGTTGACACTTTTTAAGAATTCTCATTCTACTGGTAGATACAGACTCACAGAAAATTATAATATAATGTGGAGAATGGAAAGATAAAGGCAGAGAAATTCAAGGACATGCAGAGGGGGAGACCTAATCCATGCAAGGAGGAGCTAGAAAATACTATGTGGAATAAAGCTAAGGATAAATGAATAAGGACCAATAAGGCCAAGGGGACAGGGTAACAAAGGAATGTGGGCATTTGAAGCAGAAGAAATGGACTGCTCGTAAGGAGCCACAAAAGACAAAGGGGAAGAGGGTGCTTGCCGTCCAGGGGATTAACATAAAATAGTTATTTTTGTATCTACCTGTCAATTTCTTTGCCTTTGATTTTACGTTCCTTGCAGTGGCCATGAGCTTTTCTTCAGGACGTCTTCAGCTGAGAAGTAAGTTACCCTACGCTGGTGAGAAGGATAAGAATTTTCCCAGAAGATATAAAGAGTCGGAGGTGAGGGGGGGAAATTCCTTTTTCAAAATGAAAACATAACGTGGTTATATAACACTTTGAAATAAATTATTGACCTTGTGGGCCAGTGGTACCACATGGAAGATAAGCATCCATCTCATTGGAATATCAGGAATTGCCTTGCAAAACAGCTCCGCAAACTGCAAACTGATCAGGGATTTTCCACCGTGACTGGCAGTCTGGACGACTGAAAAACGCACAAGTGCAGGAGGCAGGTAGACCTTCCGACACTGACCTTCTGTCAGTTGTTCGCCTTCTCTGAGCTTTCTTCTCCTTATAGGCAAAATGAGAATCAAATTACCTAACTCTTTAGCTCAGAAGAAAATTCAACTGGATTCTGTTCTATCCGCTGCCCCTCGATGAATGATGATGGGTTCTCCCCAATATTTTATATGTATAGCCAAAGAGGGCATAGAATTACAGAATATGAGAGGCTGAAATTTCTTAGAGAGCATTTCATGCCTCTTAACGCATTTTTTCATCCACTCATTTTATTATTCATTCATGTAATCAATGTAATTGGTCTCCTATTACAACTTGGGTGCCGCACATGCCCCAAGATAAAACACAGCCTTGGTGTAGAGGAGACCACAATGTGATGAAGACAGGGACACAGAAACAGATATTATCCAGGCTAGTGGGTCCTGTAATAGAATAAGGCGTGGTGAGGAAAGGAGGGAGTGATTTACTCTGCCATCGGGTCAACTGCCAGGTTTGGGGCCAGCGAATTCGGAGGAGTGCTCCCTCACGCACAACAGAGGATTGTCCAAACCTCTGGCCATGAAGAGTCAGAGGCAGGAGGCAGCTTCGTGGCAAGGCTGCTGAGGCAAGAGGAATGGGAACCAAGAGCACAGGCTGCAACAGCAGTTTTCGTCCCTTCCTTCTGGAGGCCCTGCTAACTCTCTGTCCTTTGCCCAAACACCGGCCTTTTCTCCCATTTTGGTCCTGGGTTCGCTTAATCCGAACTGGCAGTGCCACTGCAATAAAACTGCAAAAAACTGGAGGATTCTGGGTGAGTGGTCAGGACTCCTGGATCCCTGCCCTTGATTAGCTGGTAAGTCACCCATCCTCGCCGTATTTACAAATTAGAATTTTTTTTTTTTATAATTTGGTGTTCATTCAATCCCTTAGCTTAAGTTCCATGCAAACACACAAACAAATGGGTGAACAAGCAAAAAGAGCTCTGAGTTTTATTATTCTAGTTCATGTTAACATATGCATCATTAAGTATAGCATTCATTGATAATGCTGGTGTTGTTGCTGGGGAGTTAATGACCAATAAGTCCCGAAGGAAACAGGGACTCCAGAGGGAAGGTGTCTGTGAAAGGCAGCTGTGTGCCCAGTGATACAATAAATGTAGCGTATCCACCTCTCATTGGGTTTTCATAATAAATCTCTGTTGGGTATTCGAATCTCCACTTTATAGGTGCAGTCAACAAAGAGCAGATATATTTGAAATTTTCCCAAGGTTAAAAGAATTAGCAAAAAATGGAAAGGACACTTAAACCCTCGGCTCAATGACACTAAAAGTCTCTCCTCCTCCCCCTCCCCCTCCCCCTCCTCCTCCTTCTTCTTCTTCTTTTTTTCCTAAAAGACTCAGCTAGGGGCGCCTGGGTGGCTCAATCAGTTAAGCATCTGACTTCAACTCAGGTCACGATCTCATGGTTCATGGGTTCAAGCCCCGCATTGAGCCCTGTGCTGACAGCTCAGAGCCTGGAACCTACTTTGGATTCTGTGTCTCCCTCTCTCTCTGCCCCTCCTCTGCTCCTGCTCGGTCTCTCTCTTTCTCTTAAAAATAAATAAATGTTAACAAAATTTTAAAAATAAATAAATAAAAGACCTACTGAACTGAAGCTGTCACAGTGATTTCGCTGGTTTCAAAACGATCACCATGGCCAGAGTGCTGGCAGGGTCTGCCCACTTAAAAGTGTCTCTTTAAGCTTAAAAAGCTCACTTGAAAAAATAAACACTAACACATGTTCTCTGAGACCCCGAAATTCTCATAAAATATCAGACATCAGAAGGAGAGGCAATAAATGTCACAAGCTGCCCGAACCAGTGTCTCTCTCTATTAGCCAGGATAATAAAGTTATATGCCAGTCAAAGTTACAGTTAAGTTCTTAGCCTCTTTTCCAAAGTAGATTCTTACATGGGAAAAGGAAAGAACAAAAGAGAATTAGCCAAGCAGAGGGCATTCTAATTAGTGTGCCATGTGTCACAACCCTCACGTTCATCACTTTCTGAAGCTGGCTCATAGCACCTCAAAGATGACAATTTTTCCCTGTGTAACACTCACCTTCTTTTTTTTTTTTTTTAATTTTTTTTTTCAACGTTTTATTTATTTTTGGGACAGAGAGAGACAGAGCATGAACGGGGGAGGGGCAGAGAGAGAGGGAGACACAGAATCGGAAACAGGCTCCAGGCTCCGAGCCATCAGCCCAGAGCCTGACGCGGGGCTCGAACTCACGGACTGCAAGATCGTGACCTGGCTGAAGTCGGACACTAAACCGACTGCGCCACCCAGGCGCCCCTATAACACTCACCTTCTATACACCTGGGTCTGGTAGATATTTTAGTCTCCTCCAATTATTTTTCCTGTTAGTACTCTCACGCAGAAATATTAATCATTTTGAACACATCAGATGAGGTTACGTGCTGAATGAATATCGTTTAAAGAATATGTCACATGATGTCTCACTTATGGGATCACTGGCGTTGAGGATAAAGAGCTTACCATTTCAAACTCTTCCCTCTGTAGATGAAAAAACTGAGGTTCTGAGTAGACATGTGCTTCGTCGCGATCTTGCAGTGACTAAGGGCACGATCTCAGTGCCATCTGTGTGCTGGTATGTGGGTGTGGGTGTCAGGGTACTTGTCTGAACTTGTGTGTATATGTTTCAGGGGGTTCACCTATAGTACCCCTGGCCCTTCGCCGAGAACACTTTCCATACAATGTGGTAATGTAACTACAGATGTACACGAAGAGGGGTAGAGTGAGAAGTGAGATGTGGTTGACTTTCTGGGGACCCAGAGAAATACTCACCAAACAAAATGAAGTCTGAACTGAGCCCTGAGTAAGACTACCTAGTGTGAAAAAAAAGGCAAATGCCATCTCCGACAGAACTTCATATAGAAAGGTAGAAAATTTGGAAGGGCTGGCTTGATTTGGAAAACCAGAGCCCTGGATGCACACCAAGAAGTTGTATTTAAACATCCCTAGCGTGGTGCCCAAATTCCATAAATGTTTGTGGGAAGGGGTAAAGTAAGAAAGAGGAGGGGACAACGGAATATAAAAGACAGGAGGAAATGAGTGTACTGCATAGAAAATTCAGTTTTTCCAGAATTTCCTGGGAACTCTCCTGTTTTTATTAAGATTAGTGAAAATATTGATCTTCGTCTAGCTTCATAAAAGACTTTTGTTCAGAATTTCAGTAGATGGGGGCGCCTGGGTGGCTCAGTCAGTTAAGCGTCTGACTCTTGGTTTCAGCTCAGATCATGATCTCACGGTTCATGAGTTCAGGCCTGCATCAGGCTCTGCACAGACTGCTTGGAATTCTCTCTCTCCTCCCCTCTCTTTCTGGCTTTCCCCTGCTCGCTCTCTCTCTGTCTCTCTCTAAGTAAATAAATTAATTAAAAAAAAAGAAATTCAGTAGATGAGGGGGAGAAAAACTTCTCTTATCTCAAGGTGAAATCCACATGCCTTCATGGCGCATTCAAAACTATGTGGCTCGTGCTTTCTCTCCTACACTCAGTTCTCACTCTTTGCCACCCACACTCCAGTTCATCCCTGTCCTCTGCTGCAGCCTAGTTGAACTGGCATTCCTAATGAACAATCATCATCTCTCAGGTTGCTGTTTCCCTGCACTTACTGCTGCCTAGTATGATCTTACCAAAACCCCTTTTTCTTTGCTCACCTAAAATCTAGGTGCCACCTCTTTGGGATGGATCAACAATATCTTCTTTGGAATAACCATATGCAATCATTTTCTACTCCTCCTCTGCCCCCATATCTAAAACCACCAAGATCTTCCTTAAGGTCACTGATCTATTTGACTCATCCCTCCATCACTAGCCTTTTGCACCATTTCACCTGATGTGTGCTCAGTAAAAATTTGCTCGCGGAATGAGTAAGAAAGTAAATGAAGGGTAAATGAATGATGTCATGAAAGACAGGTCCACTCCGTGAAGATACCTGGTTGTATAAAATCATGAACTCGATCCCAGACACATGTTAGAAATTAGAGTCATGAAACAAGCAATAAGAAAACACTGACTTCACATACAATTTGTTAATTATACAAGATGTATCATTTTGTATTTCCTTTACAGGAAATGATGCCTGAAAGTCAATCTCTTTAGCTGAGAGATTCTTAAGGAAAAGGATCATATTTTCTTCATCACAGCATTCCTCACAATTATACACAATAGTTTCTCAGTAAATGGGAGGGGTAGGGAAAGTGACATATCATTTTCTGAGTATAAAACATGTATCAGATACCTTGTGATCATTTTCGAATACATACTATATATGCAATATTTTCCACTCTTTACATCATCTGAGTCTAATAAGTATCTTGAGAAGTAGGTGTTATTTCTTCGTGCTACAGTTAAGTAAGCTAAGTTGCAGGAAGAATAAGTCCTTTTTGTAAAGTAGACTACTCATAGCCAAACATGCTTTCTCCTTCCATCAAGAAGTTGAGTTTAGGGGCACCTGGGTGGCTCAGTCAGCTAAGTGTCTGACTTCAGCTCAGATCATGATCTCATGGTTCATGAATTTGAGCCCCACATCATGCTCTGCACTGTCAGTGTGGAGCCTGCTTCAGATCCTCTGTCCCTCTCTCTCTGCCCCTCCCCTCCTCTCTCATAAATGAATGAATGAATGAATGAATGAATGAATGAATGAATGAAAACATTAAAAAAAGAAGGTGAATTTATCTCCCCACTTCTTGGAACTGGACTGAGTATTTGACTTTTGTCTAATAGAAAGCAGTGGAAGTGATGTTGTATTACCCACAACCTTCGTGTCAGCTCCAATTGCTAGGTGTGCCTGCCTCAATACACCCGGGATTCTCCAGTTCAGGTCTGAGATGCCAGACATTTGCCGTCTCATGAGTGAAACCTGACAAGTCAGAAGGAGAACTGCCCAACTGATTTCAGTCAGCCCTAATAGCTGATCCAAGTAACTATGAACTAATAAACTGTTATTTTAAGCCATCACATCTTGGTGGTTTACTTTTTATGTAACGTAAAACAGTAACAGCTAGTAACTGGCAGAAATAATATTACTCTCCACTAACATAAGCTTCCTTATGGTAACCATGTTAAGTTCCATTGTATTTGTTCTCCTTTTATGTATTTTTTCTGTGTATATTACAATTGGTTTTAGAGGAGGTTTGATACTACTTTTAACACAATGTTAATTTATTGTCATTATCATCATTATTATTCACTGTCATTATTATGTATTGTCATTATTATTACATTGTTATTGCTTGGTTTAATATCTATTCAACTAGAAGAAAAGCTCCTTGATGGCAGGACAGTGTTTAACTTATTCAATGATACATCATTAAAATCAACTACAGGGTTTGGCCCTTATTACATACTTAGGACAGTTTTGTTAAGTGTTGAATGAATTATCTCTGCAAAATTACGAAGGCTTTGAGAGATTTTGATATGAAACAGAAAAAGGTAGCATTTAAACATGGTCTTTGGAAATACATTGAGGCAGCTATGTAAAGTATGGTTTAAATTGGAGAAGGAGGATCAGGGATAGACATTAAGTCCAGAGTAAATATACCTTCAGTAATAACACCAATATTGAGTCTTGGCACTTCTGAGGATGTATAACATTCAGGTTGTGTAATGTGCCTCAGAGAATTAGAGTCTGATTCTTTCTAATCCCAGGATCAATACCCGCGACAATAACAGAAAAATCAAATGCTTATCAACATTGAAAAAAAAAAAGTCTTCAGATTCAAAATGTAACATACTGACTACTTCCCCTAGTACATACCTAAGAGCAACTCATTCCTGAAGGTATTCACATCCAGACAAGACTCAACACCAGGACTTCCCTGGTTCCTGATGAAAAGAAAGCCCCAGTAAAAGTTCTCAGTGCTGTGTCATTTCACATCGGGTTTCTAGCATTTACCACACAACTGACTAGTAACTGACAAATTCAGAGGCTAATTAGATTGTTTTTCACATGTGCATTGAAGGAGTTCTAAACAACGCACATTGCACAAGGCCAAAACACTTCCTTCCACATTTGTTAACTCTGTTCCCAGGAATCTCACTTTGAGAATGCGTATTCTGGCAGGGATTTATGCCTGGACTGGCTTCCACTTTATTTCTTTGACACTACATATTCTCTAAGGAATGTTTTCTCTGACTTGGAATTTCCTTCTTTCTTACCTTCTCATGGTTGGGACTTTTCATTGTTAAAGTTCAGGCAAGATCATTACCCCTTCAGAGAGTACTTCTCATCCGTCCAATCTGAAGTTGATTCCTCAACATGGTCTGATCATTTTCAAATTACCTTACATTATTGTCCACAAGTAGATAACACAAATTTACTTTGACTTTTTATTTATTTAATTTTTTTTGACTTGCTCGTTTTTTGTATGATGCCACTGGAATCTCACTAGGGTAGAAACCGTCTTCTTCCCATGTTTATCACTGTACCTTAGGGACAAGGATGGCAGTTGTCACACAGAGTGCTCAATAAATATCAGATGTATGAATAAACAAGGGAGAAAACTGAGGATTAGGGAGAAAAGCTAATTCACACAGTTAATGTGCAACACAAACTAGGGCTTTCTACGGCAAAGTCCAATGTGCATCTCACTGCATCATGACCAACTTCCAGTAAACTCTGCTATCAGCAGATTGAGCTATTAGGTTAGCAGATCACCTCATACAATATACGATATAAGAAAAAAATATATGTATATTTTATATATACATGGAAATATACAGAGGCAACACCTCCGTCAAGTTCTTTCTTTTGTACCTTTAGACCACCTTTACCCATTTCCCCCACCCTCACCCCACATCTCAGGCAATCACCAATCTGTTCTCTGTATCTATGAGGGTTATTTTGTTTTTGTTTGTTTGTTTGTTTTTAGATTCCACATATAAGTGAGAAGATGCAGTATTTGTCTTTCTTTGAATGATTTATTTCACTTAGAGCAATGCCCTCAAGTTCCACCCATGTTCTTGCAAATGGCAGGACTTCCTTCTTTATGGCTGAATTATGGTCCATTATTTACATATACCATCTCTCCTTTATCCATCCATCTATCAATGGCTGTTTCCATTTTTTGGCTATTGTAAATAATGTTGCAATGAACATAGAGGCACAACTGTCTCTCTAAGATGGTGATTTAGTTTCCTCCGGATATAAGCCCAGAAGTGGGGTTGCTGGATCTTATGGTAATTCTATTTTTTTAAGCTTTATTTATTTTTGAGAGGGGGGGAGGAGCAGAGAGAGGGAGACACAGAATCCGAAGCAGGCTCCAGGCTCTGACCTGTCAGCACAGAGCATGACGTGGGGCTCAAACTTATGAGCTGTGAGATCATGACCTGAGCCGAAGTCGGATGCTTAACTGATTGAGCCACCTAGGTGCCCCAGATTGTTTTAAACAGATTGTCTTTTTGCTATGGAGTTGTATGAGATCTTTGTATATTTGGAGATATAAATATATATATATATATATATAAAATATATATATACACATATATAATATATATACACACACATATATACACAACTTACATGTATATATATAATTTCTATATATTTATATATATGTACATACATATGTATATTCATAAACAATGCCTCAGTTAAGTCTTAACCCTTTGATGATCATGCTTGGGGCTAAGATCACCACTTTAAACACACACTTTAAACACTCACACTCCCAACACTCTTTGGTTTTGTGATTTTTAAGCAAAGAATCAGTAAATGCACTGCTGAATTATGAAGTGTGAGAATGGTGAAAAATGGGATTCTTAAAATAAAGTAAGACTGGCTGTTTTGTGATTCAGGCTCTCTGTCTTCAGCACTGCCTCTGACTTGCCTTCTTCTCAGCCTCAATCTTCTGTCACCCAGTTTTGAGTGTCGTGTGTTTTGTGTTCTGTGATTTTTTTTAAGTATCTCTGTGATGGATGAAAGTCCATGCAGTGAAGCATGCTGTCAGATTCAAGCTATTTGTCACCAAACGCTGGCACTCCTCTCTGCCAAGTTGCTGGGTCTGAGTCATGTCTTTGCTTCTGACAAAATGTCAGTGTTATTTGTCACCCTCTGATATTTATGCCACATCAGATTGCCACTTGCTGGCCATGGGTCAGAAGCATTGGATAAACAGCAGTCTTGAATGATTCTTTCACATTTTTGCCTCAAGACAGCCCCCTCAGCTTGGCTCCACCCACAGGGCAAAGGTGGGATCATTACTACATGTAAATGTTCCGAATATCACAACTGATGACAAGATTCGATTTGCCTGATCATTTTCAAGAAATCCTGAGTCTACCTCTTCCCCAGTATTGGTTCTAACCACAGAAGCCCTAATTGGTATGGCATTCCACCAAATTCTTATGACACAGAATTCCCAGTTTCAGAAGAGATACACTTCTTCAAGTACTCAGTAAATGACCGAGAAATACAGAGTAAAAGGGTCAGTCCAACAAAAGATTTCTATGAAAGACTAACGTCAGCCTTCTAGAAGAAAAAATCTCACCAAAGAAAGAGAGGAGTTACCCCAAAGACAATGAATGGGATGTGATTATGAGTACTACCAAACGTGAGCTACATAAGCTTCCTTAGTTTCCAGCCTTCGTTACAAGGACTTATACCAAAAATCTGAGATGGGAAAGTGATAAAAAAAAAAAAAA